>NC_051177.1:41163948-41286448 GCF_013339695.2 Rhipicephalus sanguineus
TAAGAGAAGAAAAGAAGAAAAAAGAAAAGAAGAAAAGAAAACGAAAGGAAAAGAAAGAAGAAAAAGAAGAAAGAGAAAGAAAGAAAGAAAAGAAAGAAAGAAAGAAAGAAAAGAAAAAGAAAAGAAAAAAGAACGAAAGAAAAAAATAAAGACGACAAAGAAGAAAAGAATAAAAGAAATAAAGAAGAAAGAAAGAAAGAAAGAAAGAAAGAAAGAAACCGGGTTAACACGCACCTAATCCAAAGCACACAAGTCAAGAGCTTCTCCATTTCGAAATTTCCATCGAAATGCGGCCGCTACCGCCAGATCTAGAACCCGGGACCCCTCGTCCAGGAAAAGGACCCAGCCATGCACATGTACTACCACATCACAGGCGATGCTGCGATACAAGTGCAGCCATACATTTAGGTGACTGTAGATAGCTTGCGCGTGACTTCATGGACGAAGCTTCTGAACGTACTGGCAGTCCACGATGGCGGCTTTGATGACAAACAAGTTGCGGTCAACCCGCTCTAATGTGATAACGACGTGACAAGAACGCCTCTGTGCGTGAATAACGAAAGCATCTGCATGTGATGTTTTGAAAACATTAATGTGACATCGCAAACGTCGCACTCCCCTATGCCGGTGCTCCAACCCGGCGGTTTCACTGACGCCATTGCAGGCCATCTATAGATCCACCCATATGGCGTCGGCAGTGCGTTCATGCGCAACCGCTCACGCGTTGCAGGCACCGAAAGCGTGCTGCTCTACCGCCGAGCCAAGGACACCACGGGACAAGGATTCCGCAACTGGACCTTTCTCACGGTCCACCTGTGGGGCGAAGATCCGCGGGGTCTTTGGGTCCTCGTCATTAGGGACAAGGTGAGCTCACACCTCGGTAGGACAACGGCCTTGTTCCTAAACAGAATCGATTCTGGCACCGCTGCAGTACGGTCAGGACAACGTTGGACGCCTGAACTCGGTCTCCATGACGCTGAGTGGCACACGCGAGCAGCCCGCCTACCAGGTAATGAACAACGGACGTCGTCGCTACGATGACGAGCAACTGGCACATGACGTCATCGACGCAGTCCCGGTGAGCAATAATACAACGTAGGAAACTGTACGTACGTACGTACGTACGTACAGAGCAGAGGTGGCGTTCTAATTATGAAGCGCTTTCAATTCAAAAAGTAAGGATTGCACAAAAAGAATAACAAAAAACACAGCACACACGGGAAAGAGACGACGTTACGTTGTGTCTTCGTCTTGCTTGCTGTGTTGTTTTGCCCAATCCTTCCTTCTTTGAATCAAAACATCAAATAGAAAGTGCACCTGAAAATGTCCCTTATAAATGAAGATGATTGGAAGATGAAACCAGCGAAAACCGCACGAAGACAGCGAAGAACAACAACCAGGCAGGAGACTTCGCTGTCTTCGTGTGGTTTTCACTGGTTTCATCTTCCGATTACCATGAACCAACTCGCCCAGAAAGCTACGTTACTGAAATAAAGATAATTCATAAGCAAGCCATAACCTTCAAGGTGACCTCAAAGCCCCTGTGCACTAAGATTGTTAACGAGTTTATTCCATTTGGCCCGATTGTTGTCCGCAAGCTATCAAGCGTGTTTTTCGTAAGCGCACATAAGCAGACGTTAAAGGGGTCATGAAGCACCCCTTGGGCTGATTGAAAAAACACATCCTGCGGAAAGCTGACACGGCTATGAACTGCTCTGCCAAATATTACAGTCGTGCGCGCCGCGTAATGGCCACAAGCGGAGCGCGAAGTTGCCGTTTCCCCAGGCACCCTTTTTTCAAACAGAGGCCGGTTCTCACTCTCGTCGGTGGGCGGGGCGTCTGTCCGCTGTACGTCGCAAGAGACATAGCATGCTTATTGGCCGATAGCCGACGTAAATCGAGAGCGGCGTTCGGATCAGATGCGCTTCTTGCCGCGGGGTGCCGCCACTTGCCGGCGCCGCACTCCTCAGTACACGGTAGCCGCACTCGCGCAAGCGAATCACAGCGGGAGAGCGATCGCGTTTCATGACGCGCGCTGGCGTAACTTCTTTCCCCCATGCCATCCCTCCCTGTCTAGCTTCCAGTGCGCTCGCCGGCACGAGAAAAGAGAGAAAGCGCTGGGAGCGTGCGCCAAACCCCCGTAACTCCGCTGATTCTTGACGGATTCGAGAAATTTTTGCGGCAATCGATTCGGGAGGCAGTACACTCCGATACTGAGGCCATTAGATCATTACTTGGAAAAGTGGTTCATGACCCCTTTAACCGACAGGAGCGTAACGCCCCGAATGCACCAGCGTTCTTGGATTTCGCGTGTGCAGTTATTATTTAGAAGAAACGTGTACATACTCTCTATAAACTGTCAGCATAGATTATATTGTGAGAGGTATTCGGTATCAGTAGCACCACGGTGGTTGCCTTCCTTTACTTATATGGAGGCAGGGGATTCCCGGCGTAGTCTTCGATCCGTACACTATCTAACCAACTATAAGCAGTGCAGCGAAGGGTAGCGCTCCTGTCTAACGAGAGCAGGGAACTCGCCCATTGTTCGCTACTAATCTTTCCGTAACGTTTCCGTTCAATCGGCGTTGTGCAGAGGGCGTTCAGAGATATACAGAGGAGGAAAGCACCGTCTAAATCTCTTGACCAGGCCCGTAGCCGGGGGGGGGGGGGGGGGGGGGCTAGCCCCTCCCCCTCCCCCCCCCCCGAAATTTTGATGAAGTAGGTGTTTTACCAAAAAATAAGTAATGAAAATAGGTGTTTTTCTCAAATAGTCAAGGATTTCAGCAAGCGGGGGCCCCCCGAAATAAATTCCTGGCTACGGGCCTGCTCCTGACTGACAGTTTTCGTAGCACTGCGTGGTAGAGTCGGTGAGTTGGATTATACGTATATTTGACTTGTGGTATTCGGGCTTGACGCAGGAGTACGAAGAAGAGGAGGAAGAAGAGGCGCATCGTGCAGCGGTCATCCAGCGAAGTCGCCTGCAGCAGGTGCTGCTCGGAGAGAACCTCATCGAGCCGAACTGAACAACCTGCGGGTGTGTGGCCTTCGAACAGACTCTCACAGAGAGCTGGTCTGCAGTTTAGAGCTTGACGCTCTTAAATCGACAAACTTTTCACATCTAGCTATGAGAAATATTGGAAAAATAAAGGTGGGGGGGGGGTCCTCCGTGTGCAGTGCTGGGCAGTATCGAAGATACATGTATCTTAGATACTATCTTAGATACTCTATGGGTATCTTGTATCTGTATCGCGATACGTCTCGAAAGACGAGTATCTGTATCTGTATTTTCGATACATTCGATAATGCATCGTGTATCTTAAGATACAAGATACTTCTATCGCAACACAGCCGTGCGAAACAATAATCGCTGGTCAAGCTCCGTTTCTCAAGCTGGTACTGGTACCACTAAGCCATCTGAATAAGTATAAAGGCAGTGACGTTATTTTATTTTTACGCCAGAGTCATCCAGTGAGGATGGAAGACCGGGGAGACAAGCACGCGGACGTCTACGCCCAGCCCACGTACCTTTTGTTTTCTCAATTTCTTTTCTGTTTAGTTGCGCCAATGTGGCGACAGTTGCTCTTAGCCACTGTCATGCGTCGCATACTCCACTGCGTGCGGCGTCTATCGCGCAAATTCTGATGTTGTTACAGTGTCGTTATTGAAGATTCTCTTGCGTCTTGCTCCGTAACGAAATGTGATGCGTGCAAGAATGGAGTTGCTTTGCGTCGCGTGGATTTTACGTATCAGCGATTTGAAGGATCTCGTGGACGTATGTTTGACTTGCATGCAATGAATTGACTTATATCCAAACAAGATTTTAACAACTGTACGCCACTGATACCGATGCTAGATCTAATAGAGCAAGCGTTTACCTAACAGAAAATATCTTGGCGTACCGTATTTTTCCCTTCCATCTGCATTTATTCAAAGAATTTATGAAATCATAATTTGATTATTAGCACAAGTGCTTCCTTAGCTGTCGTTTTGCATCACATTCATTACCTAGGTTTCTGTACCCCCGAAATTCGTCCAGCCTTCTATTTTCCCGGGCAACTTTTTTTTTTTGCCATGGAACTACTTTCTTTGGAATAATTAAGCCTTGCCCCCCCCCCCCCCCCCCCCAAAAAAAAAAATACTGGCTACGTGCCTACAGTGCAGTATGTCTTTTGTAACGCGCTCCCAAAATAAGATTTCTGCTTTATTCTTCTAACTGGCTGCTTTATTTCTACTACTGTTTACACATTTACACGTTGCCAAAGGCGATTTTCAAAACAAATAAATTATTATGTGGGCGTGCCTTGAGTATGCAGTACAAAATATTCTGCTTACCGCTTAAGAAAATAGCGAAATTGAGTTTGCATTATGATAATGGAAATCATTAGGAGCCATCTTAAAGATGTTAGGAAAGGTATTCGAGAAACGTTGTTTTACTGAATGCTCCGTTTTACTCATGAGCGTCCCAACGAGCCGTTTCACGCAATTTTCCATAGGCACTGAATTTTCTATTGTCGGAACAGGTAAGTTGACGATACTTCATGCTCATAGCTATTAAGGGTGCCGTCTGTATTGTGTTTCTGTACTCATTCAATGTGAATGCTTGATACATAACCACCTCTCTATTTTACTTATATTTATTTTCCTGTTTTAGGCCTTCTTAAATATTTGTCCTATTACTAATCGCCACGTAATGGGAGCTATAAGCGGCAATAGCGCGAATAGCGGCTGTGTCCTGCGACGCTTTGTGCAACTATATTTTTCTGTGTTGCACATGTTCTCTCCTTGCACGTTAGTGAATATATCAATAAAGAATCCCTTACGCCAGCAGCTAAGTAGAACATGGTAATTCATTGCAGTTTTACTTCATGTACGTATACACCAGGGTACCCTAACCAGGGGTCCCAAACTCAACTTATGGCGTGCTTCAGTCGCGAAATTTAGCTCCAAGGGCCGGGACAGTGAAGATGGTGGAGTCGGAGAGAGTTTGAACAAAATGACGTTTGAAAGGAAGCCTTCCCCATGTCTTATATATAGGTCATTTCTGAAGGGGATTTGGAGTCAGGATTCGAGAAACATGGTACCGATGTACACAAGGACTGAAATCTGAACGCGGATTGAAATGTACAGTTTTTGTTCCACGGTTATGTTTCAGGACATGGTGACCACATATTCCTCACGAAAGAAAGGTTTGAGACCAGTGACAGCTGTGTAGCTCACGACCACCATTTAGAAAATAAAAACAAATGGGACGGAGACGGTCATGTGTGCCGGCCGGGACGCTAGCGAACGATCTCAAACCCCGTATAGACCATGCGTTCCCCTTCACCCCCCCCCCCCCCCAAAAAAAAAAAGAAAAATGTTGCTACCAGCGTTGTTGTTGCTGTACATCTGTCCAGATATACGGTACTGTGCAAACTGTCTTTAACGGACAAGGTAAAAGTCTACACCGGTATTTGCGCCGTCGTGCGAAGGCTTCTTATTGACGTTATTGTGATTACATGGCAACCCGCTTCAGCAAGCTGAGCAGCGACTCCCATCAATTGCAAAAATGACAAGCAAGAACCACTGTCAGCGAAGTGTATAAATAGTTGTCCTGTGAAGAAGCTAAGACAAGCCGCAATACGTTGTTTTGGAAGGAAACTAAAGTACTTTGAGCAAGAAGGGCAAAATTTTTGAGATACTAACAGACATTTCATTCAAGTGAAACAAAATAGAAATTTTCAAGCAAACATTTTCGTGTGTAGGCGTTTGCTGCTACATTATATCGATCTATAATAACAAATTTGAGAATGTATCGAAGTATCTTAAGATACAATTAGCAGCATGGGCGTCCGGAGGGGGGTGCAAGGGGGGGCAGCTGCCCCCCCTTGGAATTTCGAATAATATTTTGCTATGCAGTTGCGATAAGCTACACAGCTTGATTAGCACAGTCAGGTCCTGGCCTTCAGGTTTGCCATTCAATTTCGCGCGTTACAAACTACTGACTAATCTTGCCTGTCATGTCACGGCAGTTAAAGAAAGGCTGCCAGTGCTGAATGGCCCCCCCCCCCCCCCCCGTGCATATGCACCCCCCTGCAAAAAGTTCTGCGGACGCCCTTGATTAGCAGGTATCGTATCGGATACAATTATTGCGGCAGTATCTTGTATCTGTATCTCGAATACTTTTTGTCTGAGTATCTTGTATCGTATCGCGATACAATTTCAAAGTATCTTTGCCCAGCCCTGTCCGTGTGTCTTGTGTGCCTTCTCCGTGGTGTCGTCTCGCGCTGTAAATATGGAAGCTAGAGAACAACACGCCCAACATATTGTTTTGTGGGACATCAAGAAACCCAAATCGCCATGATCGCCATAGGCCACTTTCTGATTTTCTGGTCGCAATAGCAGATGGCCAACTCTCTGTCCCGCATTTCAAGGTAGCTCGCTATATGACAGTCTGAGTACGCTCTAAGAAAAAAAAAAAAGAGTCCTTTGAGTTTTTTGTGTGAGTCTTGACTTGCCAGGTATATGACTGTCTTTAAAGAGACACGTGCATTCCCTTTTATCATTATACTCTCGTCGGAGAGTCGAGGGAACCAAGAGAGAGCTCACGTGTCTCTTTAAAAAGAGTCATATGCGTGGCAAGTCAGGATGTAACGAAAAAAGTAACGCACACCCTTTTCTTTTCCACAGAGTGTACCACTTAACTGTTGTCTTCTTCGTCGCTTTCTCACTTTGCAGGGCGGTCTCATCGCAGAAGACTCTCCTCCCGGTTCCCCGATTGCGCAACACTATGGCAGCCGTCGCGGTGGCCGATGCAGACGTGTTTCGACCCTTAATTCCCTGCACCGAAATGTCACCAACGGAACACACAGTGAATGGCGGCAGTGACCGCTGACGAATAACTGCCTGTCCTTGTCTACGTACGAACCCCAGTGCGCGGAACACCCAATAAAAAGACCTGGGAGCCAGAGTTGGTTGAAACGTCTGGCGCCCAGGCACGTTCATAACCCCGCATCCGTGGCGTGACATGTGTGACATATTAAATGACAGAACGAAAGAAAAGAATTTATAAGGGCTCGTTTTTCTGTGTTAGGCACAACCTTAATGAAAGCCGACAGACAAAAAAAGAGAGAGAAAAAAGAAAGGCAGGGAGGTTAACCCGAGTAAGTCTCTGGTTTGCCACCCTGTGCTTGGGAAGGGGAAAGTGGGTGCAAAAGAATGAAAGAGAAGAAGAACAAGAAGAGTCGGTGACTAGGCGACAAAACAAAGTCATGACTATAGCACCGTCCAAGTACTACACACCGACACTGTCGATGAACAGTCACAATTCGTCATTTAGTCCGGTTTCTCGAAGAAACCGCAAAACGCCCTCAGAGCGGCTCGCGTTGAAGACCGGATTTAAGACGTTGCATGCAGTCTTTTAACTGTATTGTAGTAATTAGGATAATTGCTACAGCGCACTTAAAAGACCACAAATAACGTCCCCTGTATGTCTTCCTTGGCTTCCTTCTCTGTTGGTTTTCATTAAATAACAGACAAAACGTGTTGCTGACCTATAGTTGGTTAATTATTCATAGCTTGTACAAAATAGCACACACACAAAAAAGGAATTTAGCATAAAACCCCGTTATAACGAAGCCTAATTGGAAGCCAAACTTCGTTGTATTAATTATTTCGTTATAACGATTGTCTTTAGTCACGGACTTCATTGAACGTCAGGAAGCGCCGGAGTGCGCTGTATGTACGCCGCACGTCCCGTTTGCTCACAGGCATGAAAAAATCATTACAAGAAATTCCACTGACGTTTATTTATTGGTTTACATTTACGGTATGTCTAGTGACGGTCGCTGCACCTGATTGCAGGCGCAGCACTCAACTGACTCCCATTACTCAGTTGTTCCGGCTCGCCGAGAATAAGTGATAGTAATTTCTGGGGTTTTATGCGCCAAAACCATGATATGACTGTGAGGCACGCCGTAGTGGAGGGCTCCGTAAATTTCGACCATTCGAGTTCTTTAACGTGCACATGGGCCTCTACGATAATTGCCTCCATCTAAATGCGACCACCGAATCCGGGATCGAACCCGCGTCATTCGATCGAGTCAGAATTAACCTTGCGATTCTAATTGTATGGGTGCTGTGCTCAAACGTAGAGTTGATGCAACTGCCGCAAGGCGGTTGTGGCTATTCCTGAGCGAGCGAGCGAGGAACTTTATTGAAAAAGACTAAAGGGATCGGGATCAGGGGTGGAAGCGGGTGAAGAGATGGCTATTCCCGAGGATTCTTTTCCTCGAAAGCCTGCCCTTAGGCATATAGTAATCCGCGGTATCAAAAATACACATGCAAATCTGCTTCATGTATAAAGTCTAACTGTGTTCGTGAGAATAGAATACGCACTCACTGAGACATCGTATAAAACTGTGAGCGTCCAATTACAAATGAATCTGGATTTTTTTTTTTTAGGTGCATTTGCGTTTCGTATGACTTGTTGACGGATGTCATGCTCCTTCGTGCAAAGCCGAGTGCGATGAGAGCGAAAAGCGGTATAGAGCAGGGTGGAACGCGTGCTGGGTGAAACCGCCTCTCCCGGAGGAAGGAAATATGGCGTCAACAACCGGTTTGGCGCCATTGTCAGTTAGCCAGCCAACATCCTGTGAAAGTTTCAAAACATATATTCAAGCGAGTTGCAAGCTGCGTCGCGTGCGGACAGGTTTTAGCCTAATCGCTCAAAAAGATGTCAGTAAATTTTCATTCCGACAACGGCAGGTTTACTCGTCCGCAAGAGATCCTTTCAGAACGAGGTTATATATGTGTCATATGTCACAAATAGTGTCATACGTCATATGTGTCATACATTATATCGTCAAACATCATGTGCGTCATATGTCAGAAAAATAGCTCCTCGTGAGACAATCTAGCTGACTTTTCTGCGCGATGTACTATCGGCGCCAAATGAAACGCGAACATCGGCAAGCATTGGCATTGGTATAGTGCGCGCCGTGATCACCCCGGGCAGGCACTCATATGCGCAGTGCTGCCAAGCCGGTTGCGCGCGTCTGTCGATGGTGAAGACTGGAGGGTGATAGTACATTGTCGGGGATTATGGCGAGCAGACTTACATCAACTTATTCGGAGCCGCGTAGCTTTCTCGGTCACAAGGAATATCCGACATCCAACGCTACTGTACAAGGTCCCCAGGAAATGTGACGTAACCTTATATAATGACTTTGCACCCAGCTAATCCTTAACAGCGGCCGAGAGGCATCGCCTTCTTCAAAATAAATGTATAATTAATTCATTAGTTATTATTAATTAATTATTATCCATCATGACGTTAAAAACCATTCAACTTCGCTGTTAAAAGAAAAAAAACACCGGACACAATACGACCAGCAGGGCTTTGCTTCCCAGCTATCTGATGAGAACGGAGCGATAAAATGGAAACAAATGGAAACAATAAACACGCAGTACACACGACGAGCACCGACAGGCTCCCGACATATGGACCCAACGCAAGCCACACACGACCGCGATGGCGCCTTGGAGGCCACAGCAGGCAGCCACATGAACAAACAAGACTCACAATGAATGTGGTGGTCATAGGTCGGTAAACTCACTCATGAGTCGACTCAGTCAGACTCAGATCGAGCCGTGAGTCTGAGTCTGAGTGAGTCCGGGTGAGTAATATTTTGGCGAGATTGGAGTCCGAGTGAGTCCGGTTGTGAAAAAATTCAGTGAGTCTGAGTCCAAATGAGTCCGGTTGAGGGAAATTTCCGCGTGTCTGAGTCCGAGTGAGCCCTAAGCGCAAAATATATTTCTTGAATGAGTCTGAGTGTGCTCCGCACTTTTTTGTCGACCTATGGTTCCACCTAAACAACTTCAGCATTAATATCAGCCTTATGTCGGCTCACGTTTATACTCCCGTCGACTCACACATACTTCAAAAGCACTAGTGTGCATACGCCAGCTCAATATTTATTGATCAGAGGCGTGAGTTACAGAGAGGGGGGGGGGGGGGGAGGCAGGTGACTTCCCTCGCAAGCTCTTTCACAGGTAGTTCTTGATAAAAATATCTCGTGTGAGTAATGTCTTTCAATAAAAATGTCCTTGCTGGAGTGCAACCACTGATAACTTATATTTGAAGGTACTAGATTAAAAGGCGCCAAGTATAACCCCATTTATTCGAGATAATGGCGTTGACACCATGGTTGAAAAAGCTAATTATGTGCTAACGGACTCATGAGTCGACTCACTTAGACTCAGATCGAGTCGTGAGTCTGAGTGAGTAATATTATGGTGAGTTCGAGTCCTAGTGAGTACGGCTGAGAGAAATTTTAGTGAGTCTGAGTCCGAGTGAGTCCAGTTGAGGAAAATTTTACCGTGTCTGAGTCCGAGTGAGCTCTAAGGGCAAAATATATTTCATGAGTGAGTCTGAGTGAGCTCCACATTTTTTGCCGACCTATGGTGGTGGTAAAACTTTATTGCCCAAAGAAGGGGACACTAGGCTAGGCGCCAGGTGTAGAGAGCACCTCCCACGTCGGGACAGAGAGCCCGAAGCCGCCGCCTCGTGCGCCTCCCGAACAGCCCGAAGTTGGTCTTCTAGTGAAGCACTTTTCCCCCGACGTTCCTTGTTCTGGGTGTAAGCGTCATTCGATACACAACCACATAGCATAGTCTACACGTTCACTGCACTGTCCAAACACATGCTGTCCGTCGGTCGATGTGCTACACGCGCCGGAGGTTGGGGTAAGAGTTCGTCTGGAGCAAGCGTAACGTGACCGACTGGATGCGCGGTATATTTCATATCCGGGAGGGGGAACTCTCGCCTGCCTAGATAGTGCTTAGTGAGCTCATTGTGAGCGAATAATTGATCCCCGTACTCGATATGCGGTCTCGTTGAGATTCCGCAGACCGCCCCCTAAGCTGCCCATGTGTGCCGGGAACCACACGATTGAGTGATCGGTGATATGTTCCTTCCTCCTAAGGTTTGTAGCGTCGTCTTGTCTATCCCGCCTTTGCTATATGCGGTTGTGAAGCTCGAGTGTTTGAGAGTTAGTGCTGTCGCTGCTTGACCTCCGGCTTCTGTGTGTAAAGCGTGAGTGAGCTGTGCGTTTGTCTGTGTCAGTCGATTACTGCTAACGAGTAGGCATGCTTTCCCGGTATGTGCGCTGCATCTACGAAAGCTGTCTGGTCGAGAAACCTTGCCGCGTCCGCTTCGAGGGCTCTGGCGCGGGCGAGTCTTCGTCCGTGATTGTGGATCGGGTGTACGTTTTTGGGGAAGTAAAGCACTGTAATAGCTTCTCGCATGACTTTAGGTAACTGCAAGGCAAATTAAGCCTTTCATAATTTAATTCTGTATGCATCCACTCTTTTTTGCTGCACTTTGTAGGTGTGGCGACGTCAACAAATCAAAATTGGCGCACATTTTTTTTTTTTTCAGAAAGCATATTACTCTGAAGAGGGCGCAGCAAAACGTTACATTTAGAATAGTTGCAAGTTAGCGGTATGAGAGCCTACGAAACGTTATAGCAAAGACATATAAGAAAGCAAAGTAAATTTTTACCTTGTAGTAATTGTGATGTGATGTTTGCCTTCTCATGTGAATTTCTCGTTGTCTCTCTTGTACAGATGATTAACAGAGAGATTGCCTGCAAGTAATTGCACAATGTAACTAATAAATTCTACAACATAGAGAGGTGTTGTAGGATCTACAGAAGCACAGTCGGAGCGTGTGCTTTGCGTAAAACAAAAACTCCAAGAATGAACCAAGGGTTTTACCGGTTTTACCACTGGAGGTCAGTGGGTTTTACCTCGCTGTAGATTGCACCGCCCCTCGCGTCAGCGCGTAGCGATCCCGCCGCTAATAACCGTCGCCGTTTCGTATTCACCCAGCGCCCAATAGGATCCCTCCACGAAACAGGGAATACTCTGGAATCGGCGTGGTCGAGCCGGTGATGAGCGTGTGAGATGCATTTACCTGGGATGAGGTGCCCGCGCGAGCTTCAGGTAAGCTAGTCGCGCCGAACACCTTCGCTGGACGCGGTCGACGACCAGGCTGCCTTGTTGGGCCCGCGCCCCAACAGCAATCGGCGAGCACCGCATCAATTTACTGCGATTACTGTACAGCCCGTTTTCCGGTGTAATCGATTGCTCGTAAGTGGCTAAAATTAACCGCTTTACCGAGCCCCAACGTGATCTTTCGGATCTGCTCGAGTCTTTACTACCAACCATTCCATATCTTTATTGGTTATGCTTAAACAGTGAATAGTATGCTTTGCTAGGTATGTTGTAACATCGCTCAGAAAAAATATATATGTATATATATTGCCCTGTTTGAATTTCTGCTAACCTTTGGATGTTTCGATTTTACAGGTAATGTATTTAGGGTGCGCATTTTTGGTCATCCTTGCCTTGCCGGGGTCGCTTGGCGTCCCAGAGGAGAAAAAGGTTGGTAGCGGTTTCTCTTTATATCTTGTTTGGTTGTTTCTTTCCCCCCTCTCATTATTGCGGCAATTGCCTAATCTCGTTAGCGGTCCGAACAGAAATGAAACTCGCATTGGGCTAACGCTTCTCTTTTTGTTTCTTTTAGCCGGCGCCAAAAACCGAAACTCCTCAAGCCATCGTTTATAACATTCCAAAACCCGTAGGATTTGCCCACATTGCGGAACATTTCGACGATGTAGAAGCATTCAAAGAACGGTGAGTGACCGAACGTTTGTTATTCTCCTTTCTCGGTACTGTTGGTTCTGTTTATGGAATGAATGAAAGTCCACAGTGTCTGTATTAGGTACCGTACATAACACGTCGCGCCCGCATGTCGCCAAATGTGTTTGTGAAAGAGTTTAGCTATTGCGTTTAATCCTCAAGTTTGCGTCTCGAATACGGTACCGGAGACCAGTCGCGGCGGCCAGATAGATACCGAAATATTTAAACCAGACCGATACCTTAATAATTTAATGAAAGCGTGTTTTATTAAGTTACACTGCCGTGTGTTTGAAATGTGTAAATGCACTTCATAGAGGTCATGTGTATGAGTCTCTGCTGAAATGTAGTTGAGGTGTTCGTGAAGTAGATGCACCACAGCTACATTGATGTTGCACATGGACATGTGTTGTTTACCTGTTCACAAGCACTGTGCAATAACAGGATTTGTACATGCATTGCATGTTCCCCATTTATTGTGTGTTTCTATGCTATCGCTGTAACATATTCATGCCGGTCCATTTCTGTTTTTTTAACCTGTATCTTAGGTGGGTGCGTTCTGAAGCGAAAAAGGATGGAGCGGAAGAAAGTGTAGCGAAATATGATGGTGCGTTATAAGCATGTTTTTCAAAGTTTCTTTCACAATTCATGTTGCTGCAGCATTTCTTGAATGAGTGCATCATTCTAGCTCATTTGCCTGAAATTTCCTCTTTGGGTGCTGCGTGCATGTGCGCATGCAGTTGCATCAAAAAGCAAGGCGTCTCTTCAAATTAATGTTCAAAACAGTCGCATACATTTTAAGACTCATCTCATTGTACCTGTGCTGAAAGCCTGAATACCATGGCAAGTCATCTGGGCATTCGCTCATGGTATCTGGAGGTGCTGTATAGGCCCCCTTTGGGGAGCCATTCACTCACGTCAGCGAAAGGAAAAGAAACCATGCAATGGATAGAAGCTGCTGCTCAGTTACAGGGTAAACACAGTTGATTGTCGCATCACCTTGTCACCGCTGCACTATTGAATGCATTATTTGGTAACAAACATCTGTACAACGGCTTCCAAAATCAGTTGGATTTTATTTTTCTTTATATAGAGCAAAAATTGTGGCATAAGGACTTTTCTATTGTATTATTAGCTCGTATTGGCTGCAGACTGGTATGCTCTCCGACAAATTGTGCCACCAGCGCAGGCAACTTATTGGTGCACTTGATGGTACATCTCCCTTCGTTAAAAACAGCTATAGCTGCATATATGTATGAATTAACTGGTCCTCGGTTGTCCCTGATAAAACGGGTAGAGCACAAGGGCATCGCAGACATGAGACATTAATTAGATGCAGGCCTCGATTGCTTCTGCGTGCAATGTGGCAGAGCTATGCGTAACTCTGGCTCCTAAAGATGCCTCAAGAGCATCTCTGGTGGTATCGGTATGCCATTGTGTAACGGCTGGCTCTTCTTTGAAACATTTGTGACCATGTTCCACATTCAAGTGGACATATGGATACTTTTTAGAGTATGCTAGGCGTTTAATAATTAGACATTTATCTGATGTTCATGTAAAGTGTTCTCTCATAGATTCCATGTTCTGTTGACTTGAAGAAGCACATTGAAGAATTCTTAATCCATTCTGCAACAGTTGCTTTTCACTATTATGAAGGAGTAAAATGTTTGATGAAACTAAAATTTCAATGACCAGAAATAATGAGTGCCCAGAAAGGATACACATGTTTAGTTTTAACTTTGCAGAGTTGCCTGTACTAATGCTGGCATCTCGAGTGAACTGTAGTTCTCGTTATTTACATGAAGACATAAATCCAATCGCAGGTCATACATTTGCACTGCATGTCCAGCACAACCTGTATAGGGCATGTGGGGTCTGAGCGATAAAGCCGCCGCTCTCAGAACACACTGAGACAGTTCACGCGGTCGAGCAACAAACGTGGACGTTTATTAAACACTTCGTTACATACGGCGAGCTCGCCGGCCGAATTAGTAACACGCTGGTAACACGCTAAACCTTATACGATGACAGTGAATACTGGGGAAACATAACACACACTCAAGACAACATAAGACATACAATACACCATAACATAAGACATACAATACACCACGAAGGTGGCGCCGCCAATGCACGACTCACCACGAGGGCCTGAGGGAAGCTAGTTGCAGTATCGTCGGTATCGTCCCCCCCTCCCCTGGACCATCATGGCAGACGTCCATCCACGCGCGCCACCACACCCCAAAAGAGACTCAGTGCTGTTTCTATGCACCGGCCTAACTTCTCCGTGGCGGCGCTGCCGCCGTTGAACTCTGGTTATAGCCAGTGCATCCCTGACCTTGGCCGATCATCTCTGTTTACCTGCCAAGCACGCGTGTTGCAAACACAGCGGCCGCGCCCAAGTTATGGCAGTCGCCTTTACAGGGGTGATATAGCACCCCCACAGGCAGTATTGAGAAGGGGGAACGACGCACAGGCCTTGCTTATATTCCTCTTCTCCTCATATGATGGCCTCTTTCGGAGTTTGTCTTTACATGCTGATATCGGTGAGATTAGTCATTAATTTAAGTGGTGTTTTGCATCGTATTGCCCAGCTGTTACATTATGATGCACACACAGAAAGATATTTCACAGGAACAGAAAGGATCTCTACAGAACGTTCATTTCACACACTGTATGAAGTAACGATTTTTCTTTGTATAAATGACTAAAATGCTAAATTTTACAAGCGTTAATTTATATTTATACTGAAAGATGACAACGACGTACAAGGTTCATTTCCTCAGAAGGCAGATATTTTATGAGGGGAAGAAAGGTTATTGGTAATCGATCGAGTACTACAAAGGTAGCATTCCTGTGAGTTCATTGAAAATCCTCGGTTAGAGATCACCTGAAGCTACTTGTGTAAATGTTTTCAGGCAAATGGGAAGTGGAAGCGTCTTCCAAAAGCCACTTGAGAGGAGACCTGGGCCTTGTTCTCAAGGTAGGCATTTCCGTTTTGCCCTGTTGTCTCGCTTAATAATGTAAACCGATTAGTGCATTTTCTCCTGATTTTCCTTGCAGTCCAAAGCGCATCACCATGCAATTGCTTCAAAGTTGAGCAAGCCATTTACCTTCGACCACAAACCCTTCGTGCTTCAGTGAGTATTCCCATTATCAAATCGGAGTGTACATTACTTTCCATGCATGCGGTCTTGTAGTTACACGACACGCAATACTTGTTTGATAATTCTATTGTGCTGTGACGAGCAAGCTTTGCTAAAGTTTTTAGTCAATGACTTTTTACCATAAGAGGATCAGGTTAGAGATAAATAGTTCGAAAAGAAAATATTACAGAAATAGTCAATTTCGTGCAAAAGTAAGAGCATAACAATTAAGCAATGTTAAGCATAACAATGTTAAGCATAGTAAGAGCATAACAGTTAAGCAAAATGTGGTTCAGGCTTGCAGAACCTCTGAATTTAATTACTGATAGGTGCTTAGCTTTCCTGAGAAATAGACCAGATTTCTTTCAGGCCATCAAAACTTGCAGAAACTTACATCTCTAGTTCAGGTTTTGCTGTTTGACTGTACATGTATTGGCATTAGCGCACCAAGCACTCATTCACTTAACATTGTATGCCAGGTATGAAGTGCAGTTCCAAGAAGGCCAGGATTGTGGTGGAGCCTACTTAAAACTTCTTTCCGACTTGGACGAGAACAAAGACCTGAAGCAGTTCCATGACAAGTCCCCATACACCATCATGTTCGGACCGGACAAGTGCGGTTCTGATCATCAGGTAAATGTCTTGCACATTTAACTCTTACTCGTAAAGCTAATCAAGAATGCATCCCAGAAAAAAAAATTTAGCCATTTAATGCCAGCTGTGTCTTGGGACTTGCAACATATACTATTAACATTAAAAACCTTTCTACATTAAAACCGCTGGGTTTTTTACAGATTTTTCAAATTGATTTGCAGGATTCTAGCATCTCTTATTGATGATCTCGCTGCCTCACTTGATAATATTCTAAACTTGGTACTAAAGCTCAAAAGTAGAGTCGAGTGGTCTTAATAACACTTTAGAAACGTGTAATGGATTATCTGGAATCCAACAACATACTTGGTAATTGTCAACATGGCTTTCACCGTGGTCTCAATACAGTAAGATAACGTTGAATTTACTCGCGATGTTGTGTAAGTCAATGGGGGTGCTCGTGCCCCCTTTAAAGTTGTTTTTGCCTCGTGGCGCCCGTGCGTCCTGCAGGTGTAGTTGGCTTAGTCACTGCCAAGCTAGAGTTGGCAATGTGCTCCCGTGGTGGTGCCACTGCGAAAGCGAGGTTACGCGAGGTCGTGACCTCTTATGGGGTTCGGCACTACTCGTGGATAGTAGTCTCTCGTGGGAGGTCCGCGGGGATCATTTCATGGCTCGTTCATCCGGACTTCTGTGGTGATTTGAACGTTGGCAACACCGCATTTGTGTTACATTGTGTGTGTGATGTTGATGTGTGTTTTATTGGCATTATATTGAGTTATTGGTCATGTTACTGTTATCTGTAGATTCGGCTGGCAGGCTCACCGTTGCGGAAAAGCTGCTAATGAATGTCCATGTATTAGTTTCAGTACGATCTTTTCTGAATCTATTTGTGCCATGAGTGGCTCTTTTGATCCCACAGGTATTAGGTCTTGGCCTACAGGTTGATGTAGTTTTCATAATTTGTCTAAAGCATTTTAGACTGCTGGTCATACCAAACTGCTACACAAACTTGGCCTTCTCTTTAATAATCCTGAACTTGTTGACTGGACCTCCAGGTTTCTCTCCATTTGTTTTTGGCATGTTCTACTGCTTGTTTCTTCTAGCGCTTCCCAGCAGGGGCGTAGGTAGAAAATTTTTCGGGGGGGGGGGGGGGGGGGGGGGGGGGGTTCAACCATACTTTATGTATGTTCGTGCGTGCGTTTGTATGCGTGCAGGTATATATACGCAAGCAAAACTGAAATTTTGGGGGGGGTTTGAACCCCCCCTGGCTACGCCCCTGCTTCCCAGTACCGTTCTTGGCCCTCTGCTCATTTTGGTTTATATTAAGACTTACTATGGAGTATAACTGTCAACATGAGTCTCTGCACTGATGACTGCGTTATATCATGAAATTGACTCTTCCGAAGGTCATTTTGATCTTCACAATTCCTTCTCACACGTTCGGTTGTGGTGCGACACTTGCCCATCTCCATCGGACTCTTAGCATGGCTCTTCTAAGAGCCCAAAACTGTTCGCATAAAAAAACACTTGTTTGCCCAATTCTTGAGTATGCATCTGTAGCATGGAATCCTTTTCAGAAAAACTATATTAGCAAGATTGAGTCTGTACAGAAGAAAGCCACATATTTTATGCATCGTAGACATGACGGGTACTCTTCACCTTTCTCTAACTTCTGTGGCCTTAATTTTACCTTTCTGTCAACAAGTCGCCAAATTGAAAGTTTCTGTACCTTTAACTGATCCTTCCCGTGCTTGTAGTTATCATAACTTAAACCTTTTCGGATTTCAGCCTAGAGCGGACATGTGTAGTTTTCTTTCCTCAATAATTGAACATCACATGCACAAACACAAGGCTAACACTTCCCAAGGCCTTTTGTGCAAAAATTGAGAATAGACTGACGCTGAAGGATCTAATAGCTCCAGAAATTCCTGACTTCACAATTTTGAGAGGTATTGCAGTACAAAAGATCAAGTGTACTTGTTTCTTCCTTTTTTCTTTTTGCTTGAGCTATTGAATAGCCTTGTTATTTCGTGACAGCGACATTTCAACTGCACTCATTTCTTTGTGCAGCTGCATTTCATCTTTCGGCATCGCAACCCCCGAAACGGCAGCTACGAAGAGAAGCACTGGAAGAAGTCCAAGAGTGTGTCAAAGTTTGACGAAATCTTCAAGGACAAAAAGCCCCACCTTTTCACATTAGGCAAGTGTAGCAGTACTTTTCTCATTTGTGATCAAAAAAGAAAAAGTTCATTGTGCAGAATACAGTAGTGACAAAATTCAATTTCCTAAGTGTGCCACTGATGAAAACTCTAATCAAGTAAACTAACACAGTATAATCTTAAATGGAACCTGGAAGGACCTGGAAAATTTTCAATTTAACGGGACTTTAGTTCACAAGAGAGAGATGTATAGGGGTACAGCTAAAGAATACTATAGGTCAAATACAAAACAGACCAAATTAGAGGCAGTTGCTCAGTTTAACAGTTCAAGTGATTAAATTTACTTAAATTTTATGGTATTCTGCTCTTACTGCCCCTATTTGATCTTGCCCTTTCTGAATTTGTTTATGGCGGTGCTAATTTTGCACTAGCACTAGTGACAAGATTTTTCGGTCTTCTTTGAAGCAAATTCAAGAGTGTTAGGCACAGAAATTAAAGCAGCTGCATGGTTAACGCATGTAGACCTTCTCTCTTGTGTTGGGGTGGTGTAGTACAGTGATGTCATGGGCGTTTTGCTAAGGGATGAATGGATGTTTTCTGTTCACTACTTCCTTTGTACACTAAGCATCTGGAAGGTGTATCCCAATCATAGGTCTCTCTGAGCATATCTGAAGCGCAATACAGTGCAATCAAATTATGGCCCCCATATGTAATGATAACAGGTTGTATTTAACGATAACGGGAGCACTTTTGTCTGTAGTACGCTGGAGGTTCGTAAAACCTTTCCACATACGTCTAGTAATGGACGTACCCATTGTAAACCGAATTACTGGCAACTTTTGCTCTGTTCTGGCATTTCACTGAGAAAGTGCAGTAGACTCTCGTTAAATGGAACTGAACGGGCTAGGTATATATATTCCAATTCACTATAGAACCGGCAAAGCATCGGTTGCTACATCACTCGCCGAGTTTCGATAGCTTCCTGGCTAAGTGCATCACAGCCTTGTGTGGTCACGTGACCACGCCTCCTACACTTCTACGTCACTGCCCAACCTCGGCGCCCAGAAACCGAAACCGAAAGTTGTCCACACCAAACGAGGATATTAAATTATTTAGCAGGAATACATGAATCTTGGTCCGTGCATCATGCTTCCTGGAGCTATGGGAAACGCTTACAGCAAAGAACGCGCAAGCCACAAATTTAGTGGCACCACCCCTTTAAGCCTGCAAAATTGCTGCTTCTGGCGAGGACAATGAAAAAGAAAGGTGGGGGTTCATTCAATAATAGAAGTGCGGTAACACGGCATCACATTGTTCTCATACGACGTGAAAACTGTTGAGCACAAGATGTTCACCTCACAAGTTTGGTCAGGAGCTCTGTAGCCCTTGCGCAGCCGTTCAAGCTTCCCTGTGGCGCAACCATGCGGAAGATTGACTTTCGTTGTCCTGTGTCCTAAAGAGTCTGATCACTCATGTTCTCTATGCATATTTTAACAAAATAAATAGTAATTGATACCACTGAATAGGGAGACCGCATAGAATAGGAACCGAATAACAGTCTAACCGATTTGCAGTCCGTTGCGATGGTGTAGCGGTTGCGGTGCTCAGCTGCTGACCCAAAGGTCGCAGGTTCGATCCCGGCCGTGGCGGTCTCATTTCTGTGGAGGTGAAGTGCTAGAAGCCTGTGCACTGGCGATGACAGTGCACGTTAAAGGACACCAGGTGGTCAAAATTTCCGGAGCCCTCCAATACGGCGTCCCTCATAATCATATCGTGGTTTTGGGACGTTAAACACCGCATGTTATTATTAACCAATTTGCATTCAAAGTTAATATCTGAACATCCCTATTAAAGGGACCGACAACTGCCCAGAACGTGAAATGAGATGACTGCACTGATGGAAAGATTGTCCGTCGCATTGACTCAAACCAACCCTGTTTATCTCGTGAGAGGCGGATTTATATTTTTATTTCTTCATTGAAAGTCGCGAAAAATGACCTTTGGCGCCTCTGGCGGCAAAATCATACACGGTCCGATGAAGCCCATTACGTGACCATTGATTGGTGTATGCGTTTGATGACTTTTCTGTTAGTACTGAAATATTGTTAATTTCTTTATATTAAAAGATATTACTCCATAAAAATGTACATATAGGCCTGCGTTAGATGTATGCAACAAAGTGGCGCTGCCTTCGCTTGGCGTAATGATCCCATGCCGTGAAAAGCCATCCATGACACAGGAGCAGGCAACCTTCGTCGCAGGCGCGCACAACGCTGTACAAATACCGAGAAGGTGTATAAAGCCACATCATCTCATTGTAACAGCTTGCTATTTTCAAAAATGTCTGGAAAGCTCAAAATAAAGGTGGTTAAGCGTAGCTACAGTAACTCCTGCGAAAGCAGAACGACAGCTTTCACAAGGGCTAGCGGCATTGCTATCAATTCTCAGCATTGCTGGAGCAAGCCTTCATGCGTGTTTGGAGCCTTTCAGATCGAAAAATACTGCTTACAAAATAACTACGTGCTTTTAGGATAAACCACGGCAGCTACAAACGCTACGAAGGGTAAGCTTCCTGTCGCGCCGTAAAAAGCTGGGTCGAGAAAAATCAGTTGTCGGTCCCTTTAAAGACGAGAATATTTTACAGTAACGACTGTACTCTTGGCAAAGGTTATTGGCACTGTTAGTTAACATGGTTATATCTCTCGTCATTTATCAAGAGCCTACATGTAGTGTAATGTTACGAGCATTCAGTGATGTTTTGGACAGTGGCAGGTAAGTGTTTTCAGCACTGCTTTACTCGCCAAGAACTCGTGGGTTTTGGTATTTGCAGTGCTGTCGCCTGACAACAAGTTTGAGATTCTCGTGGACCAGCGAAGCGAGGCAAAGGGAAGCCTTCTGGAGGACTTTGAGCCACCCGTCAACCCTCCAAAGGAAGTGGAAGATCCCAACGACAAACGCCCCGAAGACTGGGACGAGCGCGAGAAGGTACCCGACTCAAATGCAGTCAAGCCCGATGACTGGGACGAGGATGCACCGCGAGAAATCCCCGACCCCGACGCCAAGAAGCCTGTCGGCTGGCTCGATGACGAGCCCAAACTGGTGCCAGATGCGACGGCTGAACGGCCCAAGGTGAGACCCATGAATGTATTGTTGCACCTTTTGAAGGGCTTTTTTGCTGTATTATTGCATGGAGATGCAGTGCTGTTTACTGCAGTGTCCCTTCTCTTTTAGGATTGGGATGATGACATGGATGGTGACTGGGAGCCACCGTTGGTCAACAACCCCAAGTGCGACGCCGTTGGATGCGGAGAGTGGAAGCCACCCATGATCAGCAACCCGCGCTACAAGGGCAAATGGAGGGCACCGCTTATCGACAACCCGAACTACAAGGGCAAGTGGAAGCCACGCAAGATTCCCAACCCAGACTTCTTTGAGGACCAGAATCCCTTCCGCATGACTGCCATTGTGAGTTCATCTCTGCAGTAGTTTCAAGTTCCCGTGAAATGCTTGTGCAAGTAATCGCCTACAGTGTAAACAGGGTGGCTATGGGACGTTCTGCTGTGATGCACCCCAATGTCATCTTGATGGCATTGTGCTTGTCAGATTAAAAGAGCATTCATCTGCTATTGCTCAGCATGCAGTAACAAAACTCACAGGGTCCCTTATGCATTCACTTAAAACTACTCTAAGGCAAAAGCCGACTTATTTTTCTCCTCGGTCGATGTATTGATTCTCCCCCACCACCCTTTCTTTCTACATTGACATATGGTTTTGCGCTGCCTCCATGATCGGAGGCATTGCAAGCTTTCTGCATCTCACTTAGTTTTGCACTCCCTCCGTGATCGGCACACCTTTGACCAGACAACGATGTTGTGATGACGTCATCATATTAAGTCAGTGTCATGATGACGTCACAAATATTGGCAACATGTGGCATGTCACATGGTGACATGATTACACATGTTCACACCGGCGCTCGGTTTTCATGCTTGATGAGGCATTTGAGGCTTTCTCCTTTTAAAAAAACAGCGTGGAATTGGCAAATGTGCTTTGAAGCAAAAACACTTTTGTGAAAGTACATTAGAAAGTTGAGTGATTTTGTTGCAGTATTCTATACTTACTGTGCCGAATGCCTTCCCTTCCAGGCAGCTGTGGGCCTCGAGCTTTGGTCTATGTCCGACGGAATTCTTTTCGACAACATCATCATCACCGATGACACTGTGGTGGCTGACCAGTGGGCTGCTGACACTTGGGTCCTTAAAAAGGAAGCTGGGGATCGTGAAACGGTACGTCCTGCTATACAGGTTCTCTGTTCATCGGGTAGGCATCCAGGGTCTTGAGTCAATGGGATTGAACTGATTAATCCACAGTCACTGCACTAGAGGAGAAACTTGGGCGAGTTGGTCACTGTTTCGGTTTCCACATTCCTGTTACGAAACTGACAAAATTGTGATAGTTTGGTTTCTATTGACTTGATTACTAGTCCACCTGAAAACCTTCCTGGTTGATTAAACTTTAAGCTTTTAGACAAGACACATTGACATTCCATTATTTTTCATCGCATAGATCCAGTAGTTAGTGCCCAAGGTAGTGCTTAATTTGTTTATTCAAGAAATCCTTCCAAGCATCAGGTCATTGCACAACGGTGTTTCAGGGCTATATAATATTATACTAAAAAATGAAATACCAGTAGGAGCAAAATTTCAGTGCATACAAATGTAAAAAATGTTTTGCATGAGACAGCGGTGTCACATTTGTAAAGCAGTTATATATTCATTGCTGTGCCAGGGCACATCACACGCTAATTAAAATTGCTAAGTATCTTCAGAACGAGTCGCCATTCAACTTGTTCTTGCAACTATGGCATCTGTTCTAGCGGCTAGTTGTATTATTGATTAGTGTCATAAAGGAAGGAAATAACTAGGAGGGAGTGTCATGCGACAGTCTTAAATCCTAGCCATAAAGAATTTAAGGGATAAATAGGCCAGGTCACATGACAGGCAAGTGCTATTGAAATTATGGGGCAAGCGCTATTGGTCGGTTCGCTTTGGTTGCATCTGCTGTTGGCGCTAGCAGTGCCTAATCCAACCCTGGAGGCACTGCACACTGGTTGGGATGAGTGGTATTAGAGGAGGTTGACTTTCCGCGGCTAGCGGAATTATGTGACACTCCCTTCTTGATCTTCCTCCATGATTACCCTCTTCAGTTTCTGGTGTGTTGTTGAGTGTGCTCTTTACAGCCGGCTGGGAGGCTTGGCCGCAAGTACCAGAGGCTCGGCTGGTGCTTGTACCTGACCTACATTGGCCTGCCCGTGGGACTTTACTTGTACTACATCTGGGGAATGTTACAAGAGGTAGCCTATTTGTTACGTAGCCTATATGTGCTACGCAAAGATGACTGGCTCTTGTACACCACGCTTTAGATGTCTGCCAAGAGCTGCAAATTGTGTAGTGACAGCACCGAAGACTCATGTAGAGCCATGAATGCAGGCTCTGCATCACTGCCAGTCTCGCGTTTTTCTTTTGTCTCAACTGCATTGCCTTTTTTTTGTGTGTATATGTGCCTGTAGGATGCACTCGGCGTTAAAATCTTGAGTAACTACATACAGTAACCTTCATTTTTACTCAGACAGCTCCAAGTGACTTCATGCGTACTGCTGGACATTGTTAGCACGAAAGTTTTGCTGATAGACTGATCATTTTTGCAAAAAGCTTTTTCTTGTGGATCGTAAGGTTTTATGCGCCTTTGTTCTCTCTCTAAACGGATGCAAAAATAATAAAAATAATAATGTAAAGTTCTTTATTGCATTATGTTGATGAAGCAATGGCTATGCAGTTTTTAAATTTAAGTGATGAAGAAGCAGAAAATGCATAATCTGTCATAAGAAAAATGAAGGTTACTGTGTTGCAGCTTCGTCTGAAAGAAGCTTCACACCTGCTTTGCTTTAGAGGTGAGCCTCGAGCTTAGAGCTTTTTGCTGCTTTGCTTCTCGTATAGGATGGCATGTTCATGCGGCTCGTCAAGTACACCAACAAGTACCCGTGGCTCTGGGCTGTCTACGTGATAGTCCTGGGACTGCCCTTAGTTCTCATCATCACCTTCTGCTGTTCCAGCTCACAGGTGAGCTTGTGGCTTCACATGCACGCATGTATTGATCGCACACCATAAAAAAAAGCTTCAGGCTGTAGGCACCATCAAAGACCAAGGAGAACAAAACCAGCTACATCTTAACTAGAATGCATTATACAGTGAAGTCTCATTGATATCTTTTAAGGAACCATAGAAAAAGAATGAATTACTATTCAGAGAAAGGCAACATGCAATTATGATTGCAGAAAAGTCAAATAAAAATCCAAAAGGCTATTAAAAAGCCGTTAAATATTCAAGCAGACTATTCCCAGCAGGTATTCAGTGCCACAGTCAGTATACACGCTGCATTTGTGGTTTGCTGTTGCTGTTCGATAAACCTGCAAAGCAAGCACATACATAACCCTATGAAAAAGTAATGGGAATGTACAGGGGAGATGGAAAGAAACACTAACAGCTCAACGCACTGTTTGCGTGACACTCTAACCTTGGTGGCAACGGACTAGAATGGTTCTTGACTGTATCATTGACGACACTAGTAGCTTTTAGGGGCGAAGCTCCTTAAAGCGGCACCCGTTCGTCCCTCGTAGTCGTAGTGCGTAACCAGTCGTAACGCTAGTACCAGATCTTGACCTCCAAGGTGGTGCCGGTGGGAGATTTTTCCTGTGCGTTGTTGAACAATAAAAAATTCGCAGCGTGCGCGTTAACTAAAAGCCGAATTCTTCTGTCTCTCATTCCCCATTAGCAGCCATTGGCATGTTCCAGTAGGAAACGTTAGTAGAAGTGTAAGTGTTAGCTAAAAGCAGACTTCTTCTGTCTCTCATTCCCATTAGCAGCCATTGTTCACCTCCAAGGTAGTGCCTGGTGAGATTTCTCCTGTGCGTGATTAAACAATAAAAATTTTGTTCAAAACGCCGTTGATTGATGAAATAAACCAACGAAAGACGCCAGATGTTTTCTAAAAGCAAAACGAAAAGACTCCAGCTGCTTAACGAAAGACTCCAGATGTTTTCTAAAGCAATGGTTTTCCAAACAATGAAAATTCACAGCGTACATGTAAAATTAAAGTGAGCTGCAAGTCGTCATAACTCTCATCGAACCTTTAGTATAAACGCGCCTGATCTCATGTCGGTGATGATGCACTGGGCAGAATTCACGGAAGATTCACGGTTTACCGATGAACCTCCGCAGCTTCGCCCACTCATCATCATTCACTCCGTGGATATGCTGTGATTTTTTTTATTACCGTCCAGGCTATAATCGCTTGAAAAGAAATGCAAAATAGCAGAGCATGTAGATGCTGCTCTGTTCGCGTTTCTTTGCATCCCCACTGTACCTATCAACGAGGTTTTACTGTACTGGAACATTTGCTATTTAGTGAAATTTTGGCATGACTTTGGCCTCTATGCTTGGTTCAACACCAAAACTCATGCTATCTTTGGCAGCAAAATGGCCAACGTTGTCATTTCAAATTATCATTTTTTAATCGTTACTACTACTTATAAGATGTGCTTTGCATTGTAGCTTACCATTCATGTTTAAGAACATTCCAAGTCAAATGAGGGTCCCTCTCATTTGCTGTATGACACTAATCTTCATCTCAGCATGCATATGGATGCAATTATTAATGTACTGTCGTCGTTGCCATATTTGTACTTGTTACCAGCAGCTGTAAGAACTAAGACAAGATCAATGAAGTGTAATTTACACATTTATATAAATTTTGCTTTTTGTTGACATAGGAAACGTGTATCATTTTGATAAATATGCCTGTATAGAGAATGAATCTTAGCCTAACATTAGCTTACTGAATTTGTAGGTTACAGATGTCCTCAGACTGTTCAGCTTTACTTTATCTTAAGTCGGTTGCATTATAAATATTAATACCAGCATAAAACTGTCATTGAAATGGCATAGGACAGTGAAAAATGTGCATGGCATTTGCAGACATGTAGATCACGGACACACAGACCGTCACAGGTGCTGTGGTGCATGTCTGTGTCTCTTCTGCTCTTGCACTACATTATGTCGTCAAGCAAGCACACGCGAACCAAACTCAGCCTGGTTACGGTGTGTCATCAGCTGTCTGTGTTGATCGCAGGACAAGAAAGTGTCTGCAGCTGCTGCGCAGCACAAGAAGAGCGACGACGCCCCCGTGGCCGAGGAAACAGCCGAGCCGGCTGCAGCTGAAGAGGAACAGGCGACTGCACCTATAGAGGAAGAGGAGGAAGAAGACGAGGAGGAAGAGCCGGCGGCCAAGGGTGCCGACAGCGCCGATGCGGCATCTGGCGACAAGGAGACAACTGCTAGCAGCAATGAGGAAGGAGACGGAGCGGTACGTTAGGCCTGAACCTTTGGGCATGTGCACGATGCTTGTAGGTGTGAGTGTCAACGGGCATCCCTATGGGTGAAAGAATGGTCAAAAGCATTGCGACTGTTTTCTAGCAGCTGCCATAGTCTTCCTCGGCCACCTTTTATATGGTGTAATTGCTGGTGCTTTAGGTTGCCAGCTCAACAAGAACTTCTAAAATCTTTTTGAGCTTTAAGAACAAGCTGGCATCATGTTCATGTCAACCATGTTATAGGGACTCGTCTTATTTCTGCTATAACAATGCGTGATCCAGCAAGTGAAAGCCAGAGCCATGCAGGTCGAAATTGGGGACAGTTTTTATTCTTTTTGATATCTCGGCACGAGAAGCCTGTGCCAAAGCATGGGGGGGGGGGGCAATGCTCGTTCATGTTCGGAGTATCAGGGCACCGTAGTGGTAGAGTGGTTATGCTGCTCAACAGCTGACCCAAAGGTTGCGGGTTCAGTCCTCGCCATGGTGGTCACATTTCTAGGAAGGTGTACGTAGATTTAGGTGCACATTTAAGGAACCCAGGTGGTCAGAATTTCAGGAGCCATCCAACACGGCGTGCTTGATAATCACAAAGCAGTCATGACATGTAAAACCCCAGAAGTTATATCAATTAGCCTTACTGCAGCAAATGAAATTGAGGAACCAGAAAGCTACTAGAGATTAGGTTCTTCACTTGGAATAGCACTAATACTTTATTTTCGGTTCAACTAAAGTACAATTTGTTGTCACACCATGTAACAGTAAAATAAATAACAAAAATGAGACTTAACATGTATAAATGCTCACAGTAACAAACAAGAATTTCACGGACATGTACAAGTTTGTGAATACTGTTTCTCCCTGTTATGTACATAAGCTGTACTTATTGTATGATTAACTTGA
Source organism: Rhipicephalus sanguineus (assembly GCF_013339695.2). Lineage (NCBI taxonomy): Eukaryota > Metazoa > Arthropoda > Arachnida > Ixodida > Ixodidae > Rhipicephalus > Rhipicephalus sanguineus. The sequence continues at coordinate 41,191,854 of NC_051177.1, forward strand.
AAAGCAAGGCACTGCTCCTGCTACCACTAATTGCCAGCTGCTTCCTCAGAATACTGCTTTGTATCTGTACGATACCCGTGACTGGCAAGCTGTTCTATGCTACATTACAGCCTTTCACAATTACAACTACAGACAGGACTTATTTACTCCCGATTGGCAAGATTGTCTGGTAATGGAATCATGATCCACTTCTATAGATATCCACACTTCTGTGTAAACAAGGACTGCTCACATGCTGCACTGTTCAGTGATTGCCGTTTCTCTGCAAGCAGCATTGTTTTCTAAAAGCTGTGGACAGGAGCTTAACAATCAAGATGTAAATATGGACGTCAGTACCGTCACAGTAGTCTCCCTTATGCCTTTTCTTTCGGCAGCATGTAACTAAGCCTTTTGTTTTCCTCGCACGCATAGACAAAAGCCTGAGAAGTTGCCGTCAACTCCCACCCCTTTTCAGGACGGCGAGGACGGAGCTGGTGACTCAAAGCGGTCACCACGACGACGGAGGCCCCGAAGGGAGTGACGTGCTGTGTGAAGAGACTTCTTTTTTGTACCCTGCCCAGCGGCAAAAGGCTTGGTAGCAGCAGCTGACTGGACTGCTTTTCTCCGTGAGGGTTGAGTGCCTGCAAAGTAGTGGCATCAACCAGTGTGTGTGTGTATGACTGAGACTGAAGTGAGTGTGTGCATGTTTGTGTGCTTCTTGGCAACTTAAGTTATTATTATACTTATTACTGTTCAATAAAGGTTGCTTTAGTTGTACCTACCTTGTTTGTTCACACCATTCCCTGTAGAACTTGCTCAGCTTGCTCCTGAAGATCCTCTGCTTTCTTCAACAGCAACAACTGCATCAAGTTAAGAACTGGAACTTATTTACATTGAAATGATTACAATATATTACAATCACACTGTACTCCACACAGGCCACTGGCCACATTTAACAAAACCTAACATTCAGCATTTTGTGTGTCTGTAAACATGGTCCTCAAAGCCATGACAAACTACGTGCTTCCTGTACTGTATTGTGTAAGTTAATAGCAAACACTGTGACACATAGAAGTCTTAAGTGGCTGATTGCACAGTGATCTTAGGCGACAAAAAACGTCACGAACAATTACGACACTGCCTAATGAGACTTCTGAGCGCAGCTTCGTGTGGGGCAAGGCCAACTGCGTTTTTGAAAGGGGCCCTGCAACACCTTTCTTAGTTATATTGGAATAGCCTCATTATTGACGTATGACTCTTCACGAGTCATATGCCGCAAAAATTTTTCGAACCCGTCAAGTATAAGTGGTGTTACCAAATTATAGAGATCACGTTCCGCAGCTTTCTCCCTCAACTCAACGCCGCGAGCGCGCGGAAAGCTAGGCAGCGAGTCGACGGAGGGAGCGCAGAGGAGCGAGGCTCCGCCCAAGAGCGCTGGCGGAGTTTTTTCTTCATTTTTTTTTCTCTCTGACGTCTGGGCGCAACCACGTGGTCTGTGCCGCCACTTCCGGTCGGCTTGCATCGTTCTCGTCGAGCGGAGTCGATCGCACTGTGTTGTGTATCGCGCGTGCTTGAAAACTGCGTGTCGGTTTGGTAATGTTGGGTGTGCACCTCGAACGCCGTAGTGTTTTCATCGCTCTGCCAACCATGGAAGCAAACCTGCGCGCTCGTTTGGAACGAATGACAGCTGAGATCGGTTTCGGCCCATACTCCGATACACCGCCTCGTAAGACGGCACTGGCAGACGACCCCGAAGCGCCGCCATTACCGGACGCCAGCATTGTTATCGGAGACATGCTGCACGGCTGCCTCGGTCGGTCGTGAGAACGTGCCGACGATGCAGTTCCCAGCTGACGAGGCAACACTCGAACGGCTGCCACTCTCAACGGCAACCGGCGATGGTCAAAAGCACAGAAATATTCACGTTTTCGGCACTGCGCATGGCGAAAAAAACGGAACCACGCAACTACAAGCAGACGAGCTGTCGGTGAGACCGGAAGTGCTAATATTATTGTTTGTTCGGTGTTTTTAACGCGATAACATAATATAAACATACATATTATCTACTTATTGAACTCAAAATTAACAACAAAAGTAATAATGAGGGTGTTATCGTGATTATAACATCAGCCAATGGTGGAACTGCCGACAATCGCGTCATATTTTGCGGACAAATACATCATTTGTCGAGAGAAGAGGGAGCGATTTTCAGCTGACTTTGAGAATTTATTGTAAATTCCAGGCCGTGCGCATCGCTATAATATTTGGCTCGCGTGTTCTCGGGAGCCTCGACTACCGATCGGCAGCGCTTTTTGAGCATGCTCGAAAAGTGTTGCAGGGCACCTTGAAGTTTCTGCTTTCTGCAAGGTATCGACTACGCCATAAATCATATTTTTTGTGAAGTAGGACGCACCCACTACACCGATATTCAGTCTTTCTGCGGATAAGCGAGGTACCCACTACACATCTGTAAGGTATTATGTGCACTTTGTTGATGCTGCATGTGGCTGATGAATTATGGCTGAGCACTTTGCAGTGGGTAGGAGGCATTAAACCACACACTAGTTGCGCAATTAGCACTGTGTGATCACTGGCTGTTAATTTGCTCTTCTGCCACACTTTATTACATAGGTTAATGTGATTCCTTGCCCGACATGATGCCTGTATAGGGTTTTTTTGCAAATGAGTTCCAAGCACCAGCGTGGCTCTGTGGTAGAATACCATACTGCCACGCAGTGGGCCTGGGTTCAAATCCCATTTGATCTGGGGTATTTTTTCATGTCTATCGGTTGCACCACCGATGGCAACACCGCTCAATTCAGGAACGGGCGCTAAGAGCTGCACTCTAAAAAAGCCACGTGACCTCTTGTGAGTGAGTGGCATGCACAGACAGAAAAACGTGGCCTATGCCATCAATGACTGCTTGTGACATAGCAGAGCCAATCCCAGAGGTAGTGCAGCATCACGTGAGGTCCTGAAAGGTGTTTTTAAATGCAAAGCATTTCTTAGCGAACCTTTGGCAATTTGAGCGTATCTGTTTGTCTGTCCAGCCGCCTACGTCTGGGTGCTTTCATGGTCGCCTCCTTAACTGGTTGTATACCAAAATTGGCATGGGAGAGTAAGAGGATTTGATGAATTATGACTGTCAGGTCATGATATGAATAACGTGAAAATCCTGTCGCGTACCTCATCAAACCCTTTCCTCCAGACACGTGTGGCACATACCCGTTTACCACAGGCCGCGGTGTACGGGTGTGCACCACACGTGATTGACAGTTTATATCTACCCAGGAACAGCGAGAACAGACATTTGTAACTTAAATGCGAGAACGTTAAGAAAAACAGACATCGGTAGCGTTGACCCAACTAATGGAAAGAATGAAAATTAGGATACCAGCAGGAATCGAACCCAAGCATTCTGCGTGGCAATCAGGTGTTCTACCACAGAGCCACGCCAGGTCAATAAACTGGTTTGGAAAAACAGCCTAAGCAGGCGTAATATTGGTGCGACGTCAGTTGTGGTTGTGATGCTTGCTATCTAATTTTACAAGAAAGCAATAAACATTACATGATATTGCTACGATGTGTATACTACTCCTACGATACAGGCGTCATATCAGATTAACGTCTGTGGTTCCAGTGTTGTCTCCGCTTTTATAGCAGTCTAATAAACATTCATTTGTATTCCTGATTCAGCAAGCTATATTGAAGCATTGCTCGACTCCGGAGGAATACATTAACGAAAGTTACATATGATATTCACATCAACGCACAGTAATGTGCACTTAGTCCGCCAGAACGACGCAGTGTCCTCTTCATTTCTTACGAGGCTGGGCAATGGCCTCATGCTGACCGAGGATGTTGCCAGATTGATTGACAGCCGCTTTGCAGGCTTGGCTACGTAGGCCACATACGCCCAGATATTCCACGAATACAAGTGCCATCCATTGATGTTGGTCTACGTAGCACTATCCAGGCCTACCAGCCTCAACAGCTTATACCTCAACAACGTGAAGGGTGACTTCTGGTTCCGACATGACGCCGGCTCTATTGACAGACAACTTGTTGACGAAATGACCGAGGCATCCACGATTTCCAACTGGTGTACTATACGTGATATTTCGCTACACATGGACCCCTCGTCACCGCGATCATGACCAGCTGCTGGTGCTCACTGATCACGGTGATGACCTTGTTCAAGAACTGTCAAGAACTTCTTCCGCACGTGCACACGGGTTCGTGAAACGTGCGTGTGCTCCATTATAAGGGACAAGTATAAGCACTAGATATCAGCTTAGCGCTTCTGGTGTTGTCAATACCCACGTTGCCGTTGGCAGCGTTACCCGACTGTAAACAACTGGTTATACAACACATATGCGGCTCTTCAACATATATGTGTGTGTATAAATTTATACAAATCTCTAGCGTCATTTTGTAACGTTTCGCTCAGTAAAAAAAAATTACGCCACAGACACCTTCCCGCCCCATGCTTCGCATAATATCAACTCCCACAGTGTGTGGGATCTGCCGAATATTTTTTTTTCTTTTCTTTTTTTTTCTTGGGGGAGTGAGTGAGAAAAAATGCAATGAACTGAGAACATCAAGGTAATCCAATAGGTGTCTCACACTGCGGCTCATTATGTCCTTCAAGAAGGTTGGCTCCCGATTGTATAACCTAATGCATTACCAAGTGTGCAGCAGGCTTTTGTTTTAACACGATAGCGTTAAAAAGCTTGTTTCGCAGAAATTCCGGTGACAACATCGTCGCTTGTGAGCTAAAAATTGAGAAATATGCAAATAAAATAATAAAATTCTTAGGTTCGAGTGAGAATCGAACCCAGGCCATCTGCGTGGCAAGCAGGTGTTCTACCACAGAGCCATGCTTTTTCCTGAAACTGCTTCGGAAAAAAAAACGCTATATGAATGTCATGTAGTGGAAGGAGCATGTAATATTGAGTCGCAGAAGTGTAGGATCGCACCAGGCGTCAAGACATGTGACTTGCGCAACGAGTGGGTGTTTTAAAGGCCCACCCATCACAAAGCGCTCAGACATATTTAATCATCAGCTGCAAAAGCATCAACAAAGTGAGCAGCTGCGTAGGTTCGCATGTTGTCTTACAAACGCGTAGCGAGCCCTTCACTGATTCGCAAAAGAAGAATTATGGCATAGTGAGAACTCCGCAACTTTAATTGCAGTAGGCATTCTAGGATCGTTTGAAATGGACAATGTTACACGCACAGACGTTGGTTTCCTTTCGGCATTATTGAGGCATGCACCGAGAACCAAAGCCAGGCTAGCATTTGAGAAGGCGATGCGCACAGGGCCCAATTATGCTATCGCGTTCTGCTTTTGAAGGCGAAGCTCAAGCGCCCCCCAACTTTTTCAAGTGTTAGTGTAGTATACTGCCGAACTTGTCTTCCACGTGATGGCTCGAGTAATGCTGGCATTGTGTTGTGTGTTTAAAATTATTCTAATACGTAGCACTGTCATGCAAATGACTCTCTTGATCAGCGCAAATTAGAAAAACGCTTAGACTGGCCACAAGAGTACAGTCAAACCCGGATATATCGAACTCGCAAAAAGACGCTTGTCAGTTTGATATAGAGCATATTTCAATATAAGCCTGCTAAAGAATTGGACGTTATAAATTCACACACCATTAATAAAAGCACTTCATTGACGAAGCTAGCTTGGTTGCACTTGAAGTAGTCTTCCATTTTTTTCTGTTTGAGCAACATCGCTGCCTGCGACAGCACGCATTTCTCAACATGGTCTAAAGAGTCTGAGCAGACGAGGCCACAACCTTACACATTCGCACAGAAGTGCCGGACTAGTGCGAGAGCACCAATCACCTCTGAGGATGTGGGCAAAGGTTCATCGTTTCTCATGCCTTTCTGTGAACCGCTGTAGCCAACCGGAGCCACCTTGAAAATCCTCCCTGCCAAGGAGAAAAGCCATGTCCTTTGCTTTTTGTTTGATCATGGGGCCGGACACGGGGAGGTTGTGTCCGGCCTCATGCAACATCTCCGTGTCCGGCAACCGAACGTCGACGAACCACTTGTACACGTACGGCTGCCTCGACGTCTTCATACATGGCCGTGCGTACGCGTCGGGCGCCACGAGCACCGGGTCTTTTGTCCGCTTTATCTCTAATCTCTGCCTTATTCTTCAAGATCGTGCTGAGAGTGCTCCTCGGAATCTTGCACGCTGCCATGATGTCCGACTTCTTCTCACCACGTTCGACTCGATTTATAATTTCAAGCTTCACGGCAAAAGGCAAATTCTGCCGCTTCACGCTAGCCATCACGGCACAGGCGCATGGTGCGAAGCACAACGAACGAGAAATGCAGGGAGATAACTAAACTCGCACGACAAGAGTACAAGAGGCCTTGATTGGCTGTCTCAGCAAGCGCTGCGGGCGGGTCAGGATCATTTTTTGCAGGGGGGTGACAGCGGCTCGAGTGACGCGGCACGGTCACCGTAGGGAGAGCGGGTCATGTGCCGCCGGGTTAAACCACTTTTGGAGCGAGCGGTGGGAAAAAGCGCCAGTTTCCCCGCCGCTACGAGGGAAAGCCAACTTCCGGGGGCACTTTTGCCCCGCTTGACGTTCGATATATCGGGAGTCACATGCCTAGACCACGCAAGCAAGCCAAAGAAAACTTAGAACTCTGGCAATGGAACTGCCGCGGGTACCGAAGGAAAAAAGGGCTGCTGACACAACTGATCGCTCAATCTTCAAGGCCACCAGGGGTCGTCGCCCTACAAGAGATCGGTACCCGACCAACACTTCAGGGATATGAAGCATATCACTCGAGTCAAGATGACAAGTGGAAGGTAGCCACGCTCGTGGATAAAAACATCACAACAATACAACATAAACTGGACGACAACATAGACGTACTGCATGTACTCCTCGAACTCGTCTACAAAGGCAACCAGAAACAAAGTGCTTTCATTTTAAACATCTATAGCCCCCCACGTCAAAGGCGGGCTACCATTGCCAAACTCTTCCGAGACACCCTTTGCCTCGCCAAAGAAAACCCACTAGTCATTATGGGCGACTTCAACGCGCAGAACATGCTATGGGGATACCAGAGGCGTGACTGGAAAGGCCTCCAGCTAGAGACAACGATGGAATTGTGTCAACTCATGCTCATCACAGACCCAAGCACACCGACAAGGGAGGGAAACAGTGTAACACGTGACACAACACCCGACCTCACTTTCATCACACAAACCACACGAGCCGAATGGCACAACACACTCGAAAACTTGGGAAGTGATCACTACATACTGAACATAACACTACAGACCGGACGCCTACGCAGGGATATTGGCACAGCCAAATTAACTGACTGGCAAAAAATGAGGGAAGCCCAAGAACAGGATGAAGAGACAATCACAAATTTGGAAGACTGGTGCAACAAACTTTGTCGACAAAAAGAACACCACACAAAAGAAATAGTCAGAACAACAGAAATCCCGGAGGTGGATTCCCATTTACTACATCTGTGGGACGCCAGACAAGGGCTTATCCGCCGCTGGAAAAAGCAGAAGAACAATAGGAAACTGAGGACACGCATAGCGAAAATAACAGCGGAAGCGGAAGAATACGCCATGCAACTCGCGTCGGCGAACTGGTATAAATTCTGTGACTCCCTGGACGGCACCCTGAGTACAGCCAAGACATGGCACATCCTCAAAGCCATCCTTGACCCCACCAAGACCAAAGGAGAGGGACACAAGGCCCTGGAGCGCTTACTACACACCTACCCAGGCAGCCAACAAGACCTCGTCGACGCCATCAAGGCCAAATGCTATGGAGATCCTGCTCCCTCAGAGCCATGCACAACATCATACGTGGGACAACCGAACCCAACAATGGATGAAGCTATAACTGAAAATGAAATGAGAGCAGCTATCGCAGCTACTACCCGTAACACGGCGGCGGGCACAGACCGCATCACAAACGCCATGATAAGAAATCTCAGCGACAAGTCCATCTCTGCACTCACAGCCTTCATCAACCAACACTGGGAACAAGGCACGGTGCCAGCGATGTGGAAACACGCAAGAATAATGATGATCCCCAAACCAGGCAAGAAGTTGGCAATCGAAAACCTCAGACCCATTTCGCTGACATCCTGCCTCGGCAAGGTGTACGAAAGAATCATAAACACAAGACTGCAGAAGCACTTGGAAGATAATAAGCACCTGCCCGACACCATGTTCGGTTTCCGTGCTGGCCTGTCGTCGCAGGACGTACTACTACAACTCAAGGAAGAGGTTCTCAGCAACGTTCCCCGCAACGGTGAACACGTCCTCTTAGCCATCGACATTAAAGGGGCTTTCGACAACATCAGCCACCAAGGAATACTGGAGGGGCTCGCAAACACCAACTGTGGTGAAAGAACATACAAGTACATTCAGAGCTTCTTAAGCCAACGCACAGCGGAGTTGAAGATCGGAGAGCTCCAGACTCCTGCATACCAACCTCCCAACAAGGGCACGCCGCAAGGAGCAGTAATATCACCCACGCTCTTCAACGTAGCCATGGTCGGCCTTGCCAGAAAACTGCAGGAGGTAGAAGGGCTCCGACACGCCTTCTATGCAGACGACATGACACTCTGGACCACAAAAGGATCACTCGCTGAAAAGGAAGAGCGCCTGCAAACTGCAGCTCACATCATCCAAGAATATGTCAGCCAGCGTGGTCTACAGTGCTCCCCAGAGAAATCTGAAATCTTACGTGTATGGAGAAGCAGACGTAACCACGCAGCTTCCACAGACCCATCACAAAAACTTGAGGTATACCTCAATGGAAACCTCATACCAGAGAAACCATTGATCAGGATCCTGGGCATGTGGCTGCAGAGTAACCAACGAGCCACCCACACCCTTATGCTCCTCCAAACCAGCGTCAAGGCTATATCACGCATGATATCTCGGGTGACATCTAAGAAAAGAGGGATGAAGGAAGGAGACACCCTTCGACTTGTTCGAAGCCTGGTGGTAAGCCGCATAACATATAGCCTACCTTATTATAATCTCACACAATCTGAGACCAGACGGGCCGACACCCTCTTGAGAATGGCATTCAAGACTGCTCTCCGTCTGCCGACCAGTACATCTACTGAGAAATTGATGGCACTGGGGCTTCATAACACCCTCAGCGAACTTGTTGAAGCACTTCACGTCTCACAACAACAGAGACTTGAGCGTACTCGCACGGGCCAACAGGTCCTAAAAACCCTAGGATTCCAAGCCTCGACAACGAGAGCCCAGGAAACCTGCGAGATACCTCGTCATGTCCGGGAGGGCTATCACGTTGCCCCAATTCCACGCAACATGGACCCCAACCTGCACAGCGGCAGAAGGAGAGCAAGGGCCCAATACTTCCAGAAAACCTATAGATTCCAAACTACAGCCCGTTTCACGGACGCTGCCATGTATGGGACGACGACTAAAGGAGCAGTGGCAGTGGTATGCGACCGCCGAGGCCACATAACCTCTGGAGCATCTGTCCGCCCTTGCAAGATCACAGAAGCCGAAGAGCTGGCCATCGCACTTGCCATCCGCGAAGGCCTGCATGCAAACAAGCCGCTGACAATACTCACAGACTCCCAGCAGGCCTGCAGGAACTTCCTGCAGGGCAGAATTGGTGTGCCTGCGGCACATGTCCTTGCACAAATACCAAGGGAAGGCAAGGACGACTCCTACATACAGACCGTCATATGGATACCAGGCCACTCTGGCATCACGGGTAACCTGCACGCCGACCGGGCAGCTCGAGGCTTCGTACACAACCGAGCGCTCCCTACGTCGACTGCAGCGGACCCGGAGCCAGTTGACCTCCAGTATGCCACAGTACTGAATTACCACAGAGGGCGACGCCTAAGGTATCCACCACCTCATCAAAAGCTTGCGACGAAGGAGGCCACTGCATGGCGTAGACTCCAAACCGGAACCTACAAAAACCTACACACACTACACCGCATGCACCCCACATCTTACAGGGATGAATGCCCATGGTGCGGGGCCACACCAACCCTGTACCACATTACATGGGAGTGCACACTACACGACCTCGAACACCACAACATGAACACCTCATGTGAGCAATGGGAGGCACTGCTGTCCAGCCCGGCCCTCGACGACCAGATCAGGCTCGTTCAGAGAGCAGAGCGGATGGCAAGAGCCAGCGGAGCCCTGGACTAAGGGCCCCGACCATCAGCAAGGCCCCTACGAGGCAATCCACAGGAGCTTTGCCTGTACATAAATAAAGTTTGTCATCATCATCATCACTGCTATTCTTGTTCGATGTAACCGTAATTTTCGCTATATATTCTCACTGTAACTATACCGTGTTCAGAAGTTGTTTGATATACAGGATAATTCGATGTAAGCGGGTTCGATATAGTCGGGTTCGACTGTAGCAGTTTGTGCGAGTTGGTATAGCACGACATTAAGCGTTTAGCGCAGCTTAGACAGAGTGAAGAAAAATAAAGGAAGCGGTGGCAGGTAGGACAAGAGTGTTTCAGTGAAAAAGTATAACTGCTGAAACGTTTATGGTACATCCAAATGAACCTTTCATTTCACTGTTTAGTGCATTTTTACTTGCCTTGGCTGCATCAACAATCTGACGGGACTGCCTCCTTGAAATGGGGCCCACTTTCTCGGCCAGCTCCTTTGGATCGGCACAGGCTACGTCCATTATGGAACGAAACCCAGCCTTGTGAAGCTGCCTGGCACGGCCCTGAAAGAAGCGCACAGATTTTCTACATCTGAACCACTGCGATTCATTGGGCTTCGAGTTTAGATGTGCATGTGAAATGTTTCACTTAATTTGATTAAATGATTCCAGAAAAAATATTTGTGGGTAAAAGGCGCAATTGTGTGCTCGACTGGGCTTGGTGGAGCTTTCTGCTTTGACAGTTGACATCGTGAGAGCATAAAATTGAAGTACAAAAAAAGGCACGACAATTTGTATAGGAAGTATGAGCTGAGTAGACCATCTCATCATTCAGTATAACTTCAGCTCGCTATGCAGCATTTTACACGGCCCACACTCATGATAAGTTGCATCCAACACAAATGCAGCTATTTGACTAAGCATTTCAGTACATCCACACACAGGATTATGCAGAAAAAATTCAACACTGAAAAGTTTCTCGTAAAAGAATGAATGGTTTCCAAGGGCTTATCTCCAGAATGTCAACACCCAGAAAAATTGCACAGATTTACACTTTCCGTCCTTTCCCCCCAGTTACAGCTGAACAGCATAAGTGGCTTCATTTTTATGAAGGAACCCACCTTCCTGACGCTTGGCAGCTCCATCAGAGGGATGAGTTCCATGGTGACACAGTTTGATAGGTGTTCCGTGAACTCTGGCAGTAGTACCCTGTAAGCCCAAAGTTCGGGCAGCTCCTATAGAGGAAAAAGTACTCGTACAGATACATAAAGCAAAGCTTGAAGTCAAGTGATTCATGCTAAAACCTGTACAACATGTGGTTCATACAATTTTGTTTACTTTCTTCCCATGCAATATTTAATTTCTTGGGATATTTATGTACTATATACTTTATGCGTCACAAAGGTCAACTAGAATCTCGTGCAATGTTTGTACTTAATGTGCTGCACCATAAGCAAAGTACAGCAAGATCCAAACTCCACAAATTGGGCAAATGTACAATGCACGATGCATGCAGCAACATGCAACGCCTATTGATGGAATAACGGAAATGAAAGAACAAACTTTACACAGAACAGTATGCAAGTGAAGCAAACAAAAGTGTGTGCTCATAATATTTTATACCTCTTGTGTAATTCTTATATCAACTGCTAAATCACAGAATCGATTAATCGGCTATATTCCAACAAGAGGACTGGCGTTCAGACTTTTGAAGAGTAGTGCAAATAACACAAAGAAGGCACCAGTACAGTCCTGTCCTGTGTACTCGTGCCTTCTTTGTCATTTGCGCAGCTCTTTGAAAGTCTAGTACAAACCAACTGGCCTGAACCAAAGTTTTATTGAAACCTTTAGCTTTGTGCATGCAAAGCTTGACCATGCTTGAATGCCTAGACTACTCTCTCTGGCAGTGAGTACAAGCAGCAGGCGCTGATAATGCTTTTAGGCTTGTTGCTCACCTTACAGAAGTGGGTCAGTGCAGAAGCGAAAGTGGAAGCGGATGCCAGCAACGTCTGCACCTGGCCCCTGTGCTCTTTGTACTTGGCAGCCACTTCCCAGACACTCTTCTGGTGCCACAAGTCATTCAGCTGCATGGTCTTGTAGAAGCCCTGCAGCAGCTGCTGCTCACCAATCTGCATGAGGGCAGTGGTCAACTTTGTTGGCACATTAGTCGGTTCTGCTCGACTTATAACGGACACTAAAGAGAAAAGCGGTTGTTCTTGCATTATTAAATTACTCCTTCACTATACCAAAGTCACCACGCTTGCCTCGAGAAGATCCTAGATGAGCGAGAAAATGCGCAAAATGGCAATGGGGGTGGCGATGCCGCCTTCAAGTTTCCGCACCAGTCGCCGTGACGTCATAGATTTTGACAGCATCTACTGGGGCCTTCGTAGCCCTTAGTCGGTAATAAATGAAGCACATTTGCCTTTTGAGGGAGCCAGAGATTTAACATACCAAGTTTCAGGAAATTTTCTTGAGTTAACGTGGCCAAAATACAAAAAACACTTTGAAATGTGTCACAAACGTGTGGAATTTTCGCGCTCCCGCCCATTCGTCGAAGAAGGGCGCTGTGGTGTTTGGAGAGAAACCTCCCACAACTGACTTTGGGGGAATGGTGCCTCCGGTGCTTTCCCACACCTGAAGCAAAAGGCACGTGTTGGTGGAATGCATCTCCGGTGGGGATGCGTTTGCCGTGAAAGAATTTGGCTGCTTCAGCAGTCGACATTGAACCAGCAAAGAGTGCGGTCATCGGTGTCACATGTCTCACGTAGGCGGCGAGTGCGGAGTGTCCCGCACAATGAATCGAGTCGGCTGTAACAACAGGCACCCTTGTCGCCTACCGAAGCTGGCGAGACCATCAGTGGCACCACGTCGACTCCTCTACGAGCATCACGAGCTGGCATGGTCCGTACAAAACTTTTTATTGTGACTTTCTTGTTACAGTTTTGTTACATTTCACTGTACAGTGAAAGCTCGTTAATTCACACCTCATTAATTCGAAATTTTGGATAATTCGAAATGGTCGCCGCAGTCCGGTCCGCAGTGCATAGGAGACCATGTGTAAAACGATTCGTTAATTCGAACAGAAATTGCCGCCTCTACGGATAATTCGAAGCGCGCGCCGCCGAGCGTCATCATCGTCAAACAGTAGTGGAAGCTTTTACGGCCGAACGATAGGTGGCACGACCGGTTTTTTCGAGCTTCAAGTGGCCTCCGAGCAAAGGGCGAGCAACGTATGGCCTCCGAAATCCAGGGAGCAATTTTTTTTTTCCGTAGCCCTCCCGCTATCTCAGCGCCTGGCGCCACTTGTATACGCGGGACCCGCGGGACGCTGAGGAGTCGGCGGAGTAGTCCTAGCAGTCCTAGGCCGCACCCGGCAGCGTCACTTTGCTCCTCGAGCACGTTGTTCGTTCACGCCGTCAAGCCGTCTTATTCCGCATCGAAGTTGCAAGATGCCGCGGGGAAACTACTGCGCGAAGACTGTCAAGGAGAAGGTGGAGATTTTGCGAGAGGTTGACCAAAGGAACTCGAGCAAATACGAAATTGCGAGGAAGCACGGCATACCTCCGAGCACGTTGTCAACCTACATACGCAACAGGACGGCCATTGAAAACGCCTATGAAGCCGAGGATTTTGGCGCCAGTCGAAAAAGGCTAAGGACAGCGAAGTTCCCGGAACTGGAGTCGGCTTTGATTATCTGGGTTAAAGAAATGAGAGCCCAGAGTATCACATTGAGCGGCCCTATCATCATGGCCAAGGCAGCGGATTTCGCCCTGCGCTTGGACATTGAAGACTTTGTCGCCTCCGAGGGATGGTTTCATCGTTTCAGGGAGCGGCACAATCTCGTATTCCGCACGTTATCCGGCGAGGCAAAGGAAGTGGACGCCGAAACATGCGCTACTTGGAGAAGCGACACCCTGCAGCAGTACTTGGAGAGCTACTCACCACAGGATGTGTTTAACGCTGACGAGACAGCGTTATTTTTCAAGTTGCAGCCAGACAAGACGATCACCTACAAGGGAGACAGCTGTGCCGGCGGCAAGCGCAGCAAAGAGCGTGTCACTGTTCTGGTCGCCGCAAACATGACCGGTACGGAAAAGGTCCCCCTTTTTGTGATTGGCAAAGCACTCAAGCCACGGTGCTTCAAAAACATTCGGTCACTGCCGACGAAGTACGCCGCAAACAAGAAAGCCTGGATGACAGGTGACCTATTCAGGAAGTGGCTACTGAAATTCGACAGGCGAATGGAACTGGGCGGCAGACGCGTTCTTCTTGTCGTCGACAACTGTTCGGCGCACAAAGTCGACGTTGAGCTGAGAGCAACAAAGTTAGTGTTCCTTCCAGCAAATACGACTGCGGCCCTACAGCCAATGGACCAGGGTGTGATAAGGAACATCAAGTGCTTTTATAGGTGTCACATGCTGGAGAGAATGATTTTGTGCGCGGGCGACAGGAAGGACTTCGGCATTACGCTGCTCACTGCCATGCACATGTTGGTGCACGCATGGGAACAGGTGACCGTGACCACAATCGCAAACTGTTTCCGCCACAGTGGATTTGCAGCTGGAAGTGCGCAGGATAGTTGTGACGTCGACGTGGACGGGGCTGAGGAGCTCATGCCAGTGGCATTGCGCGACACTCTTCGGGGCGTACGTTTTGACGATTATGTTGAAGTTGACACCAGTGCATCGGTGTGTGGTGCCCTGACTGATGAGGACATTATCGCTCAAGTAGCCGGTGCGCAGCCTGTTGCTGAAGAGCCAGAAGGTGAGGAAGACGAAGATGACGAAGCGCCTGTGCGCCCGTCAGCTTCTGCGGTGATGGAGGCACTTAATGTGGCGCGTCGCTTCTTCAGCTTTGAAGAGGGTGAAGAGGATTCCCTGCGCCGCGTCTGCGCGCTGGAACAGAGAGCCGCAGCTGTGGCATTCAGAGAAAAGAAGCAGATGGTCATCACCGACTTTTTTGGCCAATAAATATTTTTCGTGCCCCCACCCCCGAAATCCACCCATTTTTGCTCACTTTCATTATTTCGAATTTTGTTTAATTCGAAATTGCTCAGCGTTCCCGTGGAATTCGAATTAACGAGCTTTTACTGTAATAGTGTGTGCTGCGTCACACAAGAAGCTCCGAAGCAGGAGCACGACCTTTCTCATAGTTTTTCTTTGTATTTTTTTAGTCTCCACCGCATTGTTATTTTATTAGCATACCGCGTTGTCTATATTTTTTGCTGTACCTGTAGATTTTCATCCAGTTGTATAGTTTCCTGTGTCATTCTTTATTTCCATCGCACATATTTTTGTTTTCTTCTTAGCTGATATTAGGGATGGGCGAATAGTGAATCTGAGGTTCGAAGCGAATCCGAAGCGAATAGTGATTTGGTCGAATAGTTTCGAATCGAATAGTTCGAAGAGTATTTACCGCATATTATTGAGAAAAAATGAGCATTTTTGTCATGACACTTGCACAATATTTTTAAGGATTGGAACTAGGTATGAGTGAATGTCACTTTTTTGTAGGGGTGTGCAAA
This sequence comes from Rhipicephalus sanguineus, assembly GCF_013339695.2. Classification (NCBI taxonomy): domain Eukaryota; kingdom Metazoa; phylum Arthropoda; class Arachnida; order Ixodida; family Ixodidae; genus Rhipicephalus; species Rhipicephalus sanguineus. The sequence goes on from NC_051177.1 coordinate 41,207,553, forward strand.
TACTCGAAATTTCGAATATTTTTCGAATAGTGTTTGCTATTCGATTCGATTCGCACTGGAATTTTACTATTCGAACTTCCCAAAAACAAATACAGTCAACGTCCAATTAAAAGTGACCCCTTCAAATTTTTAATATGCTTCACCTCATCACACCCCGGTATTGCGGCAAAGCTGCCTTTAAAGCTCCATTACGGTCGAACTTTGCCAAGACACAGTCAAGGTCCGAATGGAAGTGGTCCCTAGATTTTCAATATGCTTCACCTCCTCACACCCCCGTATTGCGGCAAAGCTGCCTTTCAAGGTCCGTTACGGTCGAACTTAGCCAAGAGACAGTGAACGTCCGTTTGGAAGTGGTCCCTAGATTTTCAATATGCTTCACCTCATCACACCCCCGTATTGCGGCAATGCTGCCTTTCAAGCTCCGCTACGGTCGCAAATGCATTAACTCAAGAAAACGCTGGTTCCAATATGGAGATGAAAGATGTGGCAGAGTTGGGGACTCAATTAATGCTGTTTTGGATCTGAAATTTGGGCAGGAAGTACGAAAAATCAGACGCCGAAGCTTTTTAGCATCCAAAATTTCAGATGTTCTTATATATCGACGTCTACGAGGCAGATTTGGAACTCCGGACTTGAAGGGAGCACACCCTTGTCCGCCACATCAGTCGGCCTTCCACAGAAGTTGAAAGAGGAGGAGAGGCTGAGGAAATGGCATCTTTGCCTGTCACGTGTAAAGTGTTGTCGGCAACACTTTGGTTGCACCAAATACAATTCGGCTTCTACATTGCCTCATTATTGATAAGACAACTATGAAACACCACCCCGCCAGTGCTTCATCAACCTAGCGAAAAGAAACACTTTCATGTTGCTATCTCGTAAGAATATGCTTAGGAATCTTCTCCAACTTTTTTTCTGCAATTCCACTTCGAAGTATTCGAGAAACATTCTAGAAATATTCGAGAAATATTCGAAAAATATTCGATTCGATTCGCACTCACACTTCAATATTCGAATTCGCTTCGCACCCAAAATTTTGCTATTCACACAGCTCTACTTTTTTTGGTTTGAAATGAAGTGGAAGCAGCCCTGAATAGTATCAAGATTTGAATAGCAGTAGGGTACAAGTTATAAGTGAAGCAATACATTAAAATTTAAAAATTACTATACTTAGCACATATGAGCCCATATAACATGCTTTTAAACTTAAAAAAATATGTACGTTTAACCTTGAAGTGTGGCTTCGCGGCAGTGCAGATTTCCCCTGGATGAGTTGTTTCACGGCACAGCAACCAGACGCTGCAGTGAAACCACCTTTACAGGGGGTTGTGTGCGGTCAAATGTATATACATAGTATATTCGTTCATTTCGAATACTTCGAAATTTCGAATAATCTAAATTCGTATCGAAGCGAATTCGAATACTGTAATATTCGTTCGAATATTCGAAACGCCCGAATATTCGCCCATCCCTAGCTGATATTGTTATCTCTTTCCATTGCCCTTGTTTTAATTAAATGCTTGATTGTTCTCTATACCAAATGTCCCTGTCTGCTCAATGAGTCCGTCAGTCAACCTGAACATCTCTACACATGCAACACCACACGGATCGACCAGCCATCAAAAATTCTAAATGCACCACTTCGAGGCCTTTCAGGCGTCGCAGGCCAGAGCGTGAGGTGGAAGCCTACGAGTCTGCCGCAATGCTGTTGTTAGCCGGCGGGGCCTCACCGAAGTGTGTGACAAAATCCGTCACGTCACCATTGGAGATTTCAGCAGGAAATTTAAAAGTGAAGCTTTGGACATTGATTTTTCTCATCTATTTTTGATAAACCTATGGTGGTGAAATTAACGACACCAGGGTTTTCAGAGTATGATATATCAGCCTAAACTAATTTACTGTTTCACTTTAGTGTCCCTTAAAAAGAGACACTATTGCCGCGCATCTTATTTTCCATGAGTTGAAGCTTCACCCACAAAGACTGTGGGCAACGCGCTGCGCAGGCTGCGCCGCGATGTGTAAGAAGCTTCACAATTGTTTTAGAACGTTCCTAAAGAGTGCGCGCCGCACGCGAATGTTCCAGCTTTGTCGAGAGATAACGCCGCCACCAGCGATATCGCTGGAAAGTTCGATAGCGCCTGTATAAAAGCTGACGCGCTTGACCGCTTGTCAGTTTTATCGACGGCCAACGTTCTGTTCGCCGCTATCAGTGCACCGTGTGTATTGCTGTAGTTTGAATTTCCGTTTCCCGGCCACAAGTTCGGCCAAATAAAGAGTTTCACCTTCGACACACCGACTGCTGCCTTCGTCGACGTCACGACCACGTGACACTATACTTAAACTGACAAATTCTTTTTTGAGAAATCAATATATACTATCATTAATTTCAGACTCATTTATGAATTTCGTGTCAAAACCCTAGCACCTGAACCTCGGTGTTACGTCATGGGTTTCGGTCTTTTTACAGGGGGGGGGGGGGCTACATTGGGTAAATAAAATTTCCCAGATTGCTATGTAAAGTTTCTGACTCCCTTAGGACACAGTGTAATTAATTTTTGCTGATAAAAAATCATATAAGGCCTAACAGACAGTCAAAATCTGCATTGTCATGGCGTGTTAGTTGGTGTGGAAACCTGAACATGGCTCCGCTGCTTGAGTGTTCTACACTACCAAAAACACCACTCTTGGTGTGATAACATAATCAGTTAGCCAGAAAGGTGGGAAAACTGTACAAGACTACGCATTTCGATAAAATTGGGCACAGAACAGAGATTTCCAAAACACCAGCTAAAAGTAGCCTGCTGCGTGCAGTTTCATACTGCAATGGGCCCCATGCATTCCTATTATTCCAGAACACGGGATGATCAACTGATGCTTGTGACATGCACAATTATGAATGCTTTTGTTTCACACCTTGAGTGAGCCTCCACTGGCCAGTTTGGTGACAAGGGCTTCTGATATTCCTACGACTTCAGCCACTTGGCGCTCGCTGTCTTTCAGTTCGCCATACTGCAACAAAAGGAGAGACCGCTGCTGAAAAACCTTCTAAATTTATGGCATCATTTCAGAGATCTCTTAGACGCAATCATTATGGATTAGCCGAATTTATAACTACAGCTGACTTGATTTTACTTCTTACACTTTCAGTGCGCATGCAGTTTGACGATTACATGAATCTGAATCTGCTGTTCGAATCATAACATTTCATTCACATACAATGCCTATAGCTTCTTTCTACCCTTAGCACAAGGCCAGTCATCGCATACAGTGAAACGCTCATTAGTATTGTGAGGCAAACCCATCTTTGTTTTCTATTCATGCTTAGAGCACAGCCACCTAGACTCGATTCCATTCAAATCGAGAGCCTTCAGTGCCTCATCAGACGCTGGCCCTGAAAAACTTGGTGTGTGGTACAAAACCTCACATGACCTTAATAAAAATCAGATAAATAAAATCAGGGTCTGAGCCTGAATCGAACATAGGTATCGTGCATGGCAGTCAAGTACTCTACCACAGAGCTACAGCAATGCTTGAAACCACTTTGGAAAAAGAAGTCACATTAACGGATGTAATATTGCAAGGCAGAAGTGTAGAATCACACCAGACATCACAGCCTGTGAATTGCGTAATGAGTAGGTGGTTCAAAGCTGCCAACCCACTGCAAAGGATTGAGCTATAATTATCATCACCAGCCACAGCATCCGCAATGCGTGCAACCACGCACGTGACCTCTCAAGCTTCAGTGATGATGATAAAATAGCCACACCGAACGGCTCTCGCCTTCCGACTTGTCTCAGGCGAGTGCATAAGGGACCCTGCGAGATTTTCCATTTTGCAGCACTTACGGGATACACTCAAACCTCATTATAACAGTCTCATCTGCCACAAAAATAACTTCGTTATATCCAAAAATTCGTTATAAACTTTTATTTTTAACACTGTAGCTATGACAAGGCTATTCTTCATTTACTTCGTTATAACTAGAGGTGTGCGAATATTCGAAATTTCGAATATTTTTCGAATAGGGTTTGCTATTCGATTCGATTCGCACTGGAATTTTACTATTCGAACTATTCGAACTTTCCAAAAACAAATACAGTCAACGTCCAATTGAAAGTGACCCCTTCAGATTTTTAATATGCTTCACCTCATTACACTCTTGTATTGCGGCAAAGCTGCTTTTCAAGCTCCGTTACGTGCCAAGAAACAGTCAACGTCCGATTGGAAGTGGTCCCTAGATTTTCAATATGCTTCACCTCACCACACCCTGGTATTGCGGCAAAGCTGCCTTTCAAGCTCTGCTATGGTCGCACATGTATTAACTAAAAAAAATGCTGGTTCCAACGTGGAGATGAAAGATGTGGCAGAGGTGGGGGAACAATTAATGATGCTTTGGATCTGAAATTTGGGCAGGAAGTCCGAAAAATCGGAAGCCGAAGCTTTTTAGCATCCAAAATTTCAGATGTTCTTATATATCGACGTCTATGAGGCAGATTTGGAACTCCGGACTTGAAGGGATCACACCCTTGTCTGCCACATCAGTTGGGCTTCCACAGAAGTTGAAAGAGGAGGAGAGGCTGAGGAAATGGCATCTTTGCCTATCACATGTAAAGTGTTGTCGGCAACACTTTGGTTGCACCAAATCATGTACATAAATACAATTCAACCTCTACATTGCCTCATTCTTGATAAGACGACTATGAAACACCACCCCGCCAGTGCTTCATCAACCTAGCGAGCGAAAAGAAACGCTTTCATGTTGCTATCTCATAAGGATCTCTCCAACTTTTTTTTTCTGCAATTTCGCTTCGAAGTATTAGAAAAATATTCTAGAAGTATTCGAGAAATATTCGAAAAATATTCGATTCGATTCGCACTCACACTTCAATATTCGAATTCGCTTCGCACCCAAAATTTTGCTATTCGCACAGCTCTAGTTATAACTGATAATTTGTTATATCCGTGTTCGTTACAACGAGGTTTGAGTGTAAGAGTTTTCAATATACGAGCACTTCGTCAAACTATTCTATACTAAGTTACAGCCAACAGGTGTGAAGTAGATGTTGTGAAGGCATGGAAGAATAAATCAGAGCATGTAATGCATGGAATTGTCAGTATACCTTGCCGCCATGCCTAGCGTGCAGACATGCCACTGTCCAGACTCACCAAGCGATAGTAGGTTGGGGGATCGAGCCTGGCAGTGGGCAGTTGCCTTGGGGTGACCAAATGCAGCAGGTGTAGTGGGCATCGCAGGGACAAGGCGGATAGTGCTGCCCACAGCTCTTGTTGCAGAGTGCCTGCCATGGCCGGGTCTATAAAGCCTGTGCCACAACAGAGCCATGCATTCACCAACGGTGCTGTCAAGCAACAGTGCAAATACCAGCAGTGTCGACAACCATAAGCCTGCAAAAATAAATTCACTCAGACTCGCTCCAAAAAAAAAAAGTTCTTTGCGCAAGGCTCACTCGGACTCAGACTAACCAAAATTCTACACAGTTGTGCTCGGTCACGCTTAGATTCATGAAAGACCTGCTCAACAGGGCTCACCTGGACTTGAACTTACCAAAATTTTGCTCACCAACAATCGCTCGGACTCAAAACCACCATCATTAGCTAGGCTATAACTTTGCTAACAAAACGCAGCCAAACACTCCTAGCACAGTTGTCAGTATTCCAGTTCGAGGTTAAACTTTCTAGGGTATGGTCCTGCTCCTCAAAAGGTATACCATAACCGGATTCATGCTGCCAACTGACATGTCCAGCTGCATGAGATGTTAAAAAGCACAAGCAAACCATTTCGTTTGCGATTTTCGTTGGCCCTCTCAGGAACTTTCTTGATATTTCTGGACCGTGGTATGTACTTTCCTGTTCCTTCGAGACTGCCAAAAAAAAGGCTGTTCTTTGCCTTTTTTTCTAGGATATTTGAGGTCAAAAATGCATGAATTCTTGCTCTGTTTATTATAACGCCAATTTCCATAATATAAAATATGCCACAAATCACCAACATTTGCAAGCACGGACAAGGGTATTCAGCAGCACCTACGTAATATGAACCCTGTGAATGAGGATAGCGGCTGCCTCTCCACCAGCCTTTTGTTTTTGTTACTTCAAGTTGTGCAAGACGGCAACTACTCCAAGTTCTATCACATAATTGTAGCACTGGCAATACGCACTCTTGAATGTGTGACAAAGAGTAAAGAGTTGTGGGCATGCATACTTCTCCACACAAGGAGCTCTTAACAATAAGTGCTAAGAGTTCACCTTGATGGAAGTGCAAAAAAGCACATACAGTCTTTGAAATTAGGGGTGGTAGACAGAGAGTGGAGTGAAATAAGTACTTTTCTTTGGTTTCTATGCTGAATGACTACAAATGTCATCAGTTGACCTCTGCATTACTCATTTATTTTGAATATACCCATGCTATGTAAACAGACACTGGTAGTCACTGATGCCCCAAATGGTGCTGGAGGGCAGCAATCGTTTAAGATCACATTCAAGCAAAACAGCTGTACTTCTAAAGCACAGTCAGTATCTTTGATGCAGGCAACTATCACTTAGCCATGATGCATATACTCTATGCATAATTTAAAAGAAGTACAAGGTGTCAACTCTTACCTTTGAAAGCAGCACAGCCAAGTGGGGTAGCACGTAGCTCTCCCCTGGGATTGTGTTTCAAGACAAGGCCCGCCATACTAAGGTCGTCAAGAGCTTGGTGAAGAGTTTGCAGTGGATCTTTTCCCTCCTTTCGTTGTTGTAGAGCAAGAAGGGTTGCTTCCATCACTTTCGAAAGAGCATCCTCGGTCTTGGCAACCTGTAGAGAGACCAAATGTTTATAACTTTGTTTTAAATGGCATAAAAATATATGAAATATCATCACTGGAAAGAACAAATTTGCACAACCTCTTGAGAAACAGCCATTATTCTCATCAGTGCTCAAACCTTATTCTCATTAGTGCTCAAAAGCATTTCAATCTGAGCTTAATACTATAAACTCCCTGATTTTTATTTTCTTGCTACTCCAATTACCTATTTGAGCCACAAATCTCAACATACATAGATTGTGTAACACAATTACCGTATTATGTACAGGGGAGAAGGGGGGTTCAAAAGTTCGCAGGCTGCTATCCCATGTATTCCCATGGCAGCATGGCCTGCAGGCTTTTGACCATCCCTGCACATTACTGCAGCTGCATGTGGGGCTTCTAGAAGAAAATTTTAACCATTACATAATTTATCAAACCCCTTGTTTGGGCAACTGTAAATGTCTGCATTTGCAATTCTAGTGAAGCCACATAACTGCCAATGTGTTGAATGCTGCGCACTTCTTTTCCTAATAACAAGTACCACAGAAATGGCCTACAGTAATCTACGGCTTAAACAGCAAATAAATCAATAAAAGTAATCTGTAGTACATAACAGCACCAGTATTAGCTGTCAAGTGGTAATCTGTTCTGCCACACTAAATGGGATTCAAAATTCCAATTCCTCCTTTCAGTGCCAACTAGAGTATAAAAAGCTTACATCTGATGCCTTAATTTGATGATACCACCTTTCTTTTCAAAGGCATAATAATACTACTTGGTATATAACACACAAAAACATGGTTGTCATCTTTCAACTATCGCCGTAGTACAGCAGTCAAGTGATTTACTTACTGAACTTGCTTGCTACATTTAAATGCAGCATGACGAAACTAACACTGTGTCAATTGCCAAACACTGCATCGATTGAACAAACAGTGAAAGTCTACTCAACTTACTTCCAGTCCTATCAAACTGAGCAACAACATTTTCAGGGCCTTCTGCTCATCTTGAAGAAGATTGGAATAGCAGCTGTCAACTGGAGCCTCCAGAAGCTTCCGCACCTAGGTAGACAAGCAGAGGCGACAAATTATGTTGAGGAATCTGTTCAGCAAAACTTCTATTGAGCTAGTTGTTACAACATACTAATGTAGTTGCACTGAGTGAAAGGCACGAAGGACTTAGGACAAAGAAAATAGGACTAGTAGTGCACACTACTTGAAAGTTTTAAAGTCAATACATTAGTTGTCCTCTTCACTTTGTCCTTCGTAGGGATGGGCGAATAGTGACTTTGAGGTTTGAAGCGAATCTGAAGCGAATCCGAAGCGAACAGTGATTTGGTCGAATAATTTCGAATCGAATAGTTCGAATAGTATTTACTGCATATTATTAAGAAAAATTAGCATTTTTGTCATGACCCTTGCACAATATTTTTAGGGAATGGAACTAGGTATGAGTGAATGTCACTTTTTTGGTTTGAAATGAAGTGGAAGCAACCTTGAATAGTATCAAGATTTGAATAGCAGTGGAGTTATAAGTGGTGCAATATGTTACAATTTAAAAATTACAATACTTAGCGCATATAATCCCATAAAACACGCTTTTAAACTTTAAAAAATATGTACATTTAACCTTGAAGTGTGGCTTCGCGGCAGTACAGATTTCCCCTGGATGGGTTGTTTCACGGTACAGCAACCAGACGGTGCAGTGAAACCACCTTTACAAGGGGTTATGTGTGGTCAAATGTATACATGTATTCGTTCATTTCGAATACTTCGAAATTTCGAATAACCTAAATTCTTATTGAAGGCGAATTCGAATACTGTAATATTCGTTCAAATATTCGAAAAGCCCGAATATTCACTTATCACTAGTCCTTCATGCCTTTTGCACAGCGTAACTACATTAGAATGAGGAATCTGACCGATTAGAATGCCATCCGTGTGTTACTGCAAAGTGAGACGGCACCTTTTCTTTATCTGTATTGGGTACAATGAGGATGCTCTCTCCAGAAGAGTCCATGCCTGCTCGCCCAGCACGTCCAGCCATTTGCTGATAGACGCTCCGAGTAAGGAACTCGGTGCCAGTGTATGGCGACTTGAGAATCACTCTGCAACAAACCACCAATGCTTGCACATGACTCGGCACTATTGACACATCACCACATATCCTGCAGTATAGTTGCATGGGTCAGCGAGGACATACCAAACATTACTTCAGGCAATTATTGAAAGACCACCAAGAATCCTTCAAGTTCAGGGTACCTGCTTATGTTTACATAGCCTCAAATGTGAATACCGTAATTTTTGTTGTATGAGTGTGTGCTAGCATTTCTTTAACACTGCCGTTTGAGAGTTCACAAGAGTCAACAGGCAGCTTCCCCCCACATGGACAAAATAAAGTACTAATACCCACAGAAATGTGTGTATACCCATAGAGATGAAATTTGTTTTCACCTTGCTCCAATATTATGTACGAGTGCACACAACTGATGCATCAAAATTTCGAAATCTATATTCGCATTACATTCACAAATAGAGACTACAGTCAAACTCGTATGTATACAGCTCACAGAAAAACGGGAATTAGTTCAATACTATATCATACAATTTTATATAAAACACTTTATAGAATTTACCATATTTTTGGTGCAGAAGTTTTACGATAATGCGGTACTGCTTACGATAATGCAAGGAAGGCAGCTTCACAGCAATACACGGGCATCTTTCTTTGATTGCTATAGCAATTATATGGACACTCTTGGGGGATTTTTGCCATCGCTGTCACCGTCATGTCCCGGATGTGTATATGTATGTATATATAAATATATATATATATAGGGCGTGCGGCAGGGAGACACGATCTCTCCAATGTTATTCACCGCGTGTTTACAGGAGGTTTTCAGGGCCCTAGATTGGGAAGAGTTAGGGATAAGAGTTAATGGAGAGTATCTCAGTAACCTACGATTCGCTGATGACATTGCATTGATGAGTAACGCGGGAGACGAATTACAGCTCATGATTACTGAACTGGATACGGAAAGTAGAAGAGTAGGTCTGAAAATTAATATGCATAAAACTAAAGTAATGTGGAACAATCTTGGCAGAGAACAGCGCTTTGCGATAGGTGGCGAGACACTGGAAGTTGTAAAGGAGTACGTCTACTTAGGACAGGTAGTAACCGCGGAGCCAAACCATGAGAGTGAAATAACTAGAAGAATAAGGATGGGTTGGGGCTCATTCGGCAAGCATTATCAAATCATGAATGGTAATCTACCACTATCCCTCAAGAGGAAGGTATATAACAGCTGCATCTTACCGGTACTTACCTAAGGAGCAGAAACCTGGAGACTTACAAAGAGGGTTCAACTTAAACTGAGGACGACGCAGCGAGCGATGGAAAGGAAAATGATAGGTGTAACCTTAAGAGACAGGAAGAGAGCAGAGTGGGTCAGGGAACAAACGGGGGTTAAGGACATCATAGTTGAAATCAAGAAGAAGAAATGGATATGGGCCGGGCACGTAGCACGTCGGCAGGATAACCGGTGGTCATTAAGGGTAACAGACTGGATTCCAAGAGATGGCAAACGCGTGAGGGGGAGACAGAAAATTAGGTGGGTAGATGAGATTAAGAAGTTTGCAGGTATAACGTGGCAGCAGAAAGCACAGGACCGGGTTGATTGGCGGAACATGGGAGAGGCCTTTGCCCTGCAGTGGGCGTAGACAGGCTGATGATGATGATGATGATATAAATAAAAGCAACTAACAAAAATACTTAGAGCTGCGCAAATAGCAAAATTTTGGGTGCAAAGCGAATTCGAATATTGAAGTGTGAGTGCGAATGGAATAGAATATTTTTCGAATATTTCTCTAATATTTTTTTAATACTTCGAAGCGAAATTGCAGAAAAAAAAGTTGGAGAGAATTCCTAAGCATATTCTTATGAGATCACAACATGAAAGTGTTTCTTTTCGCTAAGTTGATGAAGCGCTGGCGGGGCGGCGTTTCATAGTTGTCTTATCAAGAATAAGGCGATGTAGAGGCCGAATTGTATTTATGTACATGATTTGGTGCAACCAAAGTGTTGCCGACAACACATTACACGTGATAGGCAAAGATGCCATTTCCTCAGCCTCTGCTCCTCTTTCAACTTCTGTGGAAGCCCAACTGATGTGGCGGAGAAGGGTGTGCTCCCTTCAAGTCCGGAGTTCCAAATCTGCCTCGTAGACGTCAATATATAAGAACATCTGAAATTTTGAATGCTAAAAAGCTTCAGCGTCCGATTTTTCAGACTTCCTGCCCAAATTTCAGGTCCAAAACAGCATTAATTGAGCCCCCACCTCTGCCACATCTTTCATCTCCATGTTGGAACCAGCGTTTTCTTGAGTTAATACATTTGAGACTGTAGCCGAGCTTGAAAGGCAGCTTTGCCGCAAGACGGGAGTGTGATGAAGTGAAGCATATTAAAAATCTAGGGACCACTTCCAATCTGACGTTGACTGTGTCTTGATTAAGTTCGACCGTAACGGAGCTTGAAAGGCAGATTCGCCACAATACGAGAGTGTAATGAGGTGAAACATATTAAAAATCTGAAGGGGTCACTTTCAATCGGACGACTGTATTTGTCTTTGGGAAGTTCGAATTGTTCGAATAGTAAAATTCCAGTGCGAACCGAATCGAATAGCAAACACTATTAAAAAAATATTCGAAATTTTGAATATTCGCACACCCCCTAAAAATAATCCAGAACCGCTCGACCGAGGTTTTGAACCTGCAACTCCTCGCTCCGCCTTAGACAAGTACGCCTTAGACAACTGCCTTAGACAAGTACGCCATGCCTCATTCATTCTCCAAGATACTAACGGCAAAATACAAACACACGCGGCGTTGGGTGAAACACACAGGACGCCACACGTGGCAAAATTAAAATTACGCGAGACGCGGGCCATGCTGCATCGTTGCCCGCGCTGTGTTTGCATTGTATCGTTGGCAACCCACGCTAGTTTTCCATTTTGGGGTTGTAGCGCAACGGCCAGGGAAATAGAAGAGCCTCCCGTGGCTCGTGGGGGCACGAGCTAGTGGGAACACTTTGGCTCTTGTAGACGGCTGAACGAGAATCACGGTCTATATGTTACACCGCGACCAGAATCCTGAGGCTAAAATTTCAGCGCAAACGCACAAGACACCGATGAAGAAAAGAAACGTATGACACAAACGCTGACTAACAACTGCTTCATTCTTTCATACGCCAATGCATATATAAGCCCAAGGCAAACTTACCGCAGACGTGCACAACAGCTCTAAACCAAAACGTGTAACAAGGATGATAGTGTATTAGATACGCGAAGACATGAAATTATATTCAGATGGGTGCAGGGACAAAAAAGTAGAGAAGTAAGAAGGACAAAGAAGTGCGTTTGCACTGTAATTTTAGCCTCAGGAATATGTACCAACTAGAGCCCAATGAAGTTTTACCTTAGTGACCAGAATCGATGGCCGCAGGAGAACGCGAGTCGTGGCTTCACGTGCCACGGCCAAGCGCCGTCTTTATTTTCTTCTCTTGAGGTTGCGCATTCTAAGGTTTTGTTTTCCACCCAAAAGAAGGTGCTGCAGGGTCTTGGGACAACACGAGCGCAAGAGTCTTAGAGTGGCTTGCGTTCTGCGCATGCATCTTGGCGGCTCGCAAATTTCTTGGGTCCCCAATCCTAAAATTGTTTCGCCGGAGTTGGAATGTGCGCCTTCGACTTGTACTTTGACATACAGGGCGTGGTCGACTGTGCTTGCGCGATTATCTCTTGACGGGAGTTTAGTACGTCTTGTGCTTTCACCGCAAAGTTTGCGTTGAAGCGATACACCACATGAAGGTCACTTTGCTCGCTGCAGCGGCCGTGTTTGCGAAAGGAGTGATCTGCTAGCTAGAAGAGCCAAAGTAGGGGTTAGTTGAAGTAACAACTGTGACAGTTCGCGCTCGTCCCATGTATACCTGAGCATTCTTTTCGTGCCTTCTTCTTTGTGTTTGAGCAGCGCGCTGCAAGTGTCGAGCTGTGACAGTTGTTAGTTCGCACTCGCCTTGTGTGTTTTCCTTTCCTGCATCCTTTGTGCTTGAGCAGCACACAGCAAGTTTCTAGCTGCACGCCGTTCTTCCTGTGACATTCCAATTTCTTGCTATCGCATTCATTGCTTCGCCCTTGATGCGAAACTGTGACTTTTTCTTGTTCTTATTTTACCTCAGTTTCCCATTTCACAAGTCAAAATTTACCAGCACTATAGTAAAGCCAAAGAAAGTAAAAAGAGACAGCACCTCTTGGCTGGCAGGTTGACACCAGCTGCCAGAGTCGAGGTGCACGTAAGACAGCAGAGCACGCCAGAAGTGTACGCATCCTCCACAATGCGGCGCTCCTCCACCGTCAGTCCGCTGTGGTGGTAGGCCACACCCATGGGCAGAGTCTGCCGCAAAACCCGACAGACCTGGCCCAGTTCTGTACGCAGCGTCTGCAGCAGAGCTTCCTTCTGCTCACGCTTATGGTTCAGTAATGACCTGAAATATAGCCATATAACTGCACTGTTGTGTCAGCTTTGTTGAAATCATTGTGTTTGTAATTAAGACCAAGAATGATCTGGCTACACCCACAAGACTGAACAGCATGTGCTCTGCTTTAACTACAGTAAACCCTCGTTACAACGAAGTCGCTTTATTCGAATTATCGCTTTTATCGAAGTGTCACGTAGTCCCGACCCAAATGCGTGTATTTTAGACCGGATTACTCGAAGCATGTCGATAGCTTGCTCTGCTTAATGCGAAGTAACAAGTTGCCGATGCGTATTCACGGCGGCGCTAAGAGCGGGCGAGCGACCGCCCAGGCCGCCGAAGTGCCTGCGCGCTTTTTTCGTCCACGACCCGCGCCAAGCGGCCTTATCTGCGCTGAGCGAGCAATGTTCGCGCTAGCGTTGCCGGGCTAAAGCGCGCCAGTGCAGACGGCCGCGGCGCCGGTCTCCGCGGCGCGGATCTTACCCTCCTCCTCCGCGCCCTACTCCGGTACGGAGGCGACCGCCGGAGGCACTCGCTCTTTGTAAACATGCTGGCTGCTCCCTGCTATGCCACTGGCTACGCCGGTGGTGTCACGTGACCAGTACAGAGCCAATGCCTTGGCGTGCTCCCTGGGTTTTTTCCATCCGTGTTTGGAACGCACTCGTGCACGTGTGTTGTGCGAGGTCTGTGTGAACCCGTGGCGTTGTGTGTATGCATCGTGTGTGCTTTTAGTGACCGTCAAGTGAAAATGACACCGCCGGTGCCCGCACGGAAGTGTCTGACATTGGAGCAGAAAGTTCAGCTGATACGTGAGGTGGAAAAAGGAGGCCGGCAGAAGTCTGAAATCGCAAGACAATTCGGAATACCGCCGTCAACATTATCAACTGTTCTGAAGAATAAGGATGCCATACTGGACGGCTTCGAGAAGAGTTTCTCAGCCAAACGAAAGCGCAATCGTGATTCTATGTATCCTGAAGTGGAAAAAGCGCTTCTCGAATGGCTGAAAAACGCTAGAAGTGCAAACCTTCCTGTAAATGGGCCTGCATTGACCGCAAAAGCCGAAGCCCTAGCCGCCCAAATGGGCAAGCAAGATTTTAAGTGCAGCAACGGCTGGCTTGAACATTTCAAGAGACGGCACGGCGTGTCTTCAAAATCGATCGTTGGTGAGAGTGCAGCCGTGGACCGCGACGTCGTGGACGGATGGCGCAAGCATCGGCTAAGCGCCCTACTTCAGCAGTATGAAGACAGAGACATTTACAACTTGGACGAGGCGGCATTCTTTTACAAAATATTGCCAAAGCGCACGTACACTACACCGGGCGGAACCTCATCAGGATGCAAACAAAGCAAAGAACGCGTTACAGTGCTGTTCGGTGCTAACGCGACGGGGGAGGACAAGCTTCCTTTGCTGATACTAGGGAAGGCGGCAAAGCCCCGGTGCTTCCGCAACGCAACGATACCCAAAGATTGCATATACAGAAGCAACAGACGAGCTTGGATGACCGCAGCCGTTTTCGAAGAGTATGTGCGCCTGCTCGATCGAAAGTTTAGGGCAAAGCAAAGGCGTGTGCTTTTTGTTATCGACAATTGCCCTAGCCATGGCAAGATTGAAAATCTGCAAGCGATCACTTTGGAATTTCTACCAGCGAATACGACCGCGATATTGCAACCCATGGACCAAGGCATTATTGAGACAACACGAAAGTTATACCGGAAGAGTCTTTTACAACGGATGCTCGTTGCGTACGATGCCAACAAGGGATACAGCATCGACTTACTTGGAGCAGTGCATTTACTATGCCATTCATGGAAAGAACTGGCACCTGCAAAGATTGCAAACTGCTTTGCACATGCCGGATTTTCCCGGTTGCATGCAGAAGACACCAATGACGACTGCGAGGACTGCGACGATCTCTACGAAGCTGTGAACAGCATCGTTGGCGGAGATCTGGAAGGCAACTTTGAATCATTTGCGATGGCTGACGCAGATGTACCCGTCGTTGCCCCAGCTACGGATGCCGAAATAGTCGACTTGCTTGGAGGCCCTGATGAGGAAGAAGAGCCGCTAGACGAACAGCCTCGCGAAATACCAACAGTGGCACAAACGCAGGAGATCCTCCGTCTGTTGCGAAATAGAGTGGAGTGCACGGGCGGCGACCACGACCTCATAATTTGCCTGAACAAACTGGAGCGGGCACTCCTCGCGCCCGGCCGAAGCACCCGACAAAGCCAGCTGACTGACTTTTTTGTGCGTGAATAAAGGTTTGTCTCAATGAATACCACTTCTGCGAAGTTGTCATGGCTAATTTAGCTGTACTTGCTGAGCTTTTATGGGGCAGTCGCGTATATCGAATTACCGCTTATATCGAATTTTTTTGCCGTCCCGTTGACTTCGTTATAACGAGGGTTTACTGTATTTACTGGTTTGTTCTACAAGAATGTGTCGCAACAGGCACTTTGCATTAGCTAATAATACTAATTGTTGGGGTTTTACGTCCCAAAACTACAATACAATAATGAAAGACACCGTAGTGGGGGCTTCGGGAATTTCGACCCCATGTGGTTCTTTAAAAAAAGGCCAACTCTGGCGATTTTTCGAGGTCAATGGATCTCAATAAAATTCGCTGAGTATGTCCCTTTTCATGTTCCTGTTATTTATGCCAAATTACAAGCTGGAGAGATACGCAGATTCATTACAAATTAATTTTAATGATTGCCCCTAGTCTCCCCACCTCGCTTCCCATAATTATTGGCAACATTTTGTGTGTGATGTCATTTTGGGCAAAGCGGATGTGACGAAACCGAGGGGCCACTAGAGCGTCTGCTATCTGCAAGGCAACAATCGTGTGTGTTTGGCCAGCACCTCATTGGCTGGGCGTGTGAATTCCAGTTCCTTGTCGTAGTGCGTGCGATGGGTGGCAAGTCGTGTTGCTTTGTGGGCTGCACACGATTCCCCGTTGGCAGTCATGAAACACTCACACCTAACGATTACCTTGCGTCTTTATATTAGAGTGTTATAGCTAGCTAGCCGGTTTATCACACAGAAAGTGCGGTAATACCGTATCGGCTAAAGAATGCAGATGCGTGAACATTACCGTATGGAAACACTTTCCATAACATATACAGGGTGCACCATGACTCGGCCTATCGGTATACGGTGAGCTGCGCGTCGTGCGAAACAATGTAGCCTAATCTAGTAACGTTGGTGCGAAAGGTGGCTCGTACTTGGCTTATATTAAATTCCTTCCGCCCTACCAATGCAATGTTGAATGCCGCTATTGCTAAACATATGCACTCTTCCCATAGCAATATTAAGAAGCTTTAGTTAGTCTGCAAACTTCTCAGCGATAGCATTTTACCGGATCGCGGCCCCACAAACTTGAGCCGCCTGGACAGGGGGCGCCATCTGGTGGTGGAATGCACAACCAGGCGAACAAAGAACTAAACATGTGTGTTCCACTTCATCGAAGAGGAATGGAATGGCGATTTTAGTTGGCCTCCAAAAGCGTTGGAATCACAGCTGTCATTTTGCAACAGCTCCGAGGAGCTTGTGCACGTAGCACGGTCAGTCACACACAAGATATATTTCTGACGGAGTCACCTTTCCCTGAACGTCTGCTCTTCGCCGCTTTCGCGGCTTTCATACCATGCGCTGGCGGGACATGCATGCCTTGCATGATTTCCGGTTTTTGCCGACTTTTACATCACGTGAAGACAGTATGCTCGATTGGGTTTCGGTTTCAGTGTTGCGCTTTCTAGCTTATTTAAAGCTATTCTCCAATTTGCTGAGTATTTCTGCTATCGGGCCGGTGACAGGAGCATCTCAGGAACATAAAAGCACCATTACTTTGACATGGCCAAAAAATCACCGGAGTTGGCCTTTAACGTGCACCAAATCTATGTACACGGGACTCAAGCATTTTCACCTCCATCGAAAGCGACCACCACGGCCAGGATTCGATCCCGTGACCTTCAGGTCAGCAGTCAAGCACCATAACAACTAGACCACCGCGGCAGATTTTCACTTTAACTGTTGTTAATATAGGAGGTGAAATTCTCACTGTAAGCACAATTCCTGGCACTGCAAGCACTGCACTGCTATAAGCATTTCGCATTTAGGACAATGCCCAGCACATTTTCAGCTCACATCACAGGGTCAGACACTAGCAGTCACATCAATAAAGCTTTTCAATGATTGCCCATGGAAGCCAACAAATTATCTATATCTCTAACGAGATAAAGAGTCAAATGCAGGTGATCATAATCACTTACTGAGGAAGGAAACGAGCCAGAAGCAAAGCCACGCTCTCACAGTTCTGCTTTGTTGGGCAGAAGACGAGACAAGAGTGCTGTGGAACCGTCTCTGCTACCAAAAGAGACAGCTGCTCAGGGTCCTGCATCTGGCCTTGCTGGAGTACAGGGGTGATGATAGCAGAAGGCTGATCAGTTAAGCTGAGAACTTCACAAGCAACATTCACATGGAAAAACATCTTTATGAGAAAGTGCAGCAAATGTTCCAGGAACTTTTATATTACTGTGAAATCCCGAGCAAGCGCCCCCCTCCCTTTTCCGGCAGATTTCAAATATGCACCAATAACCGAGCAAGCTCCTCGTGCTAATTTCACTGTTTCATCCACTGTCGTTATTCGCCCTCGCCGGGCGAATAACGACAGTGGATGCATGCATATTCAATAAAGCATTTAACTGAAAGCACGCATGGCTCCTCCGCCGCCATCTTGAATTTTGATCGGTGACCGAGCAAGGGTCCCACCTCCAAATTTTGTGTTGGAATATCTTTCACCACAGGGGGAGTGCTTGCTCCGGATTTTACAATACTTTATATGAACTGTCATGTCTCAAAAGTTATGTCACTTTTCCAGTGAGAGCAGTGTCTTAGTTTGAATTGCTAGCTGCACCAGCCACATTCCAATAAAAGTAGTAAGCAAAAACACTTGTGCATTGAGACTTCAATAGAAGTTTACGAACCCCATTTATAGTTACAGCTCCCCATTACAGCCATCCATTACAGTGTTTCTAGAAGTGACTGTATTGCTTTGAGAAAGTAAACACCACCAATCAGGAGATCAATCACACTATTCATATTGTGCATACCGGTAAAAATGTCAGAGCAACTTACTGTTTGCCTTTAGTGTCCTGCTATGCGATCCAGTTATTAATGACTTTTCAGAACAGCAAAGTTTTGAAATGTGATTTAAAGGTGAACATTGGACAGAATGTGATGCTTTGTTCCTCCCCTTATAAAGCTTTGAATGTCACAAATGCCATGGGATTGCCGCTACACAGACTGCAGTCAACTTAAGTGGCACATTTAGTGGGCTGCACACTTTTTTGCGAGGAATATGCAAGACACTTAAGGCATGCCAGAAATCAAAGTCCAATGAAATCTGAACTTTGAATGCACTATGAAAAGCAGAATGACAGAAACTACCTTGGGAAGTTTGCGGACAAGACGAAATGGTTCCTCTTCATATTTTCCCTGCTGCTCAAAAATGTAATCTTCCACTTTGATGTACTCCCTCAGCTCAACCTGTCCGAAAAGATAACAGAGGCATAC
Organism: Rhipicephalus sanguineus; assembly: GCF_013339695.2. Classification (NCBI taxonomy): domain Eukaryota; kingdom Metazoa; phylum Arthropoda; class Arachnida; order Ixodida; family Ixodidae; genus Rhipicephalus; species Rhipicephalus sanguineus. The sequence continues at coordinate 41,226,453 of NC_051177.1, forward strand.
TGTGAACAGTTGCCAGACACCAGCGTATAACACAAAAATGCAACATCTTTTCAACAAGTTGATCAAATGCCATGTAATTGAAAGTGCATCAAGGTGCAGGTTTTGTACTAACATCTAAGCCGTTATATAAGTCTGAATACTGACTCAAATGTAAACTTTCAGCTGGAGCATACCTGCATCATAAGGTAATCACTGCATTCACAAACCTACCAACCTGGGGACCTCGAAATTTGGGAGATCCGTAAAGTGGGGAGGGGGGCCGGAGCTTCGAATGCAATAAGCGGGACGTACCGGACGAAAGGATCCAACAAAAACTTCTGCACCGAGAAAGGAAGCAAGGTCATCCATATTTCCAATAGTGGCACTCATGCCCACAATTTGAGTTTGTGCTGAAAAAGAAGAAAGGCACAGACATGGCAACACATGAAGGAAATATGGTCAACACACTCTAGAGACAACAGGCCTTCTGTATAAGCTTCCAGCATTCTCAACGAATTGAAGTTAATAAAGTATATGGACCAATAACGAACAAACTACCGCTTATTGCCTCCACTTACGAGTATATAACAAATTAGTACAACACCATTTTATGCACAGTTCCACATACAGGCCTTCAAGCCCATAATTGCATTCAACAACTTTCAAAAATAGGTACCGACAGATTCCAACAGTCCATCACAAATTCAAGCACATCACATCAGATAGCTTTATCCCAGCAGTTTCGTTCAACTTGATGTACAGCAAGAACAGGAGTATGAAAAGGTCTACTAGGAGTAAATTCGGCAGTGACATTGTCGACTTGTTTTTGTTTTTTTATATACATATATATCCTTGAGTGACGTTGATGGCCAATGTTATGGCCTCTATGGCACTGAGTGTCAACGCTCAATTCGGAGAACAGCACTCACGGGAGATGTGCTTGACTTTGACAAGTGTGCTTTCAAGTATGGCTCCTCTGCTGCTCCCAGCACCCAGCATATGCAGCTGCACAACCAAAAGGAGAGAAATGCTTAATACATGAGCGTACTGTGGTATGCTCTGCAAACCCTTGTAAAAAGATATAGAGCAATAGCACCAGACTTTCCTACCTTAGAATATAAAAAATATAGTACTGCAGTTAAAGCCAAGAAATATTAAAGTTTGATTACATTGCTATAAGTTACTCAACACATCAACTGTTTATGCTCCCTGTTCAGTAGAATCCCTGTGGACTGGATGCAATTTTTTTAATCATACAGTTATTATCAGTCAGAAGTGCAATTAAACCTGAATATTCTCCCAGTTAAATGGAGCATGAATTAATGCTAGTCAAAGCGTAAGCTAAGATGAAACAATCAAAGGGGGACTTCAACCACTGATGTAACAAGGTATGGGATAAGACTTGCTACTCAACTTAAGCTGCCACATTAGTGTAAGGAAGTTTTATGTCATGTTGCATATTGAAGAGTGTACACAGCAAAGTTATATTGCTCCTGTCCATATGCATACGCAGGGTTCCTCATTAGCCAGGGCAAACTTTCATTGTAGCACCCCAGTTCAGTTTCATTGCAGCCCTCCCCGCTCCCCCTTCTTGTTGGTGAAGACCAAAAGACAAAATGCTTCACAATGGATTAAAAAAGAACAAAAACAAACATGAAGCGATTAAGTGCTTCTAACAATGGCAGGCCTTTGGTCCCTGGCTTTCTGGGAGTAAAGATGGGAAGTAAACAGTTCTTGGAATTACAGCATCCAGGGCCATCAGCCGCCATTATCCTCAAAAATCTAAACGGCCCTAGCGCCGCTTTCTGAACAATGACTCATGATGGGACAGGTCCGACTAAGTAACGGTATAGGGCAATCCCCCCCCCCCCTTTCTCTGTATGCATTCCTATGCTCTTATCAAACCGATGCCTCACTATGAGAATACAAAGTGTACTTGTGTGTCATCGACACCCTGGTATAGGTACTATAATGCTGCTCCAGCAAAAATGAATCACCTCATCAACAACAAGCAGGCCTAGTTCGCTTAGCCTGTTCTGTTCGATCAGCGAGTCCACCAGGAAGTGCGCTTTCTCAATGGTGGCAAAGTAGACGGCGCAGCGCTGCCTTCTTTTGGGAGGCGGCAGCGCACCCCTACTGCCTGCGTACTCTTCCACCAGAAAGTTGAGGTCCACTCCAAAGCTCGACATGGACCGCACCTGCGTTGGAAAGAGGTAGACGCACTTTGTTTGCACATATAGCACATGGTTGGGCAACACTGCGCTGCTTATGGCATATGTGTGTAAAAAGTACAGCACTACAACATCAGCTACAGCAGGACTCTAGACTCATGCCTGCAAAAGCAGTATTAAAAATTGTAGTTGACAGACTGAATTAGCAAGAGTCAACTAAAATTAATGAAAAATATAAATCAATCACTTATACTTTGTCTTCACGAATGCATAGCACTACAGTCTATGAAGTGCACAGTGGCGCAGCTATCCCATCCACTGGGGGGTTAGAAACCAAAAGAAATGTGCACATTGATGGAGGCACGAAAAATAAATAAAGCTTTCATTGTTGCAGTCAAAATTTAGGAGTGTATTTATTCTGCCAATGTATGACTCACAGTGAACCTTATGCATTTGCCAAAGACGACTCAAAGGCAAAAGCCTTCTTCTCCTCCTCATCCCACTTACCTCTTCTGAGCTGTGCCCCTGAATTTAAGCAACGTTGCCACCTACATTGTTTCATTGGCAAAACACTATCTGATTAGATTTTGCCACAGATGCAAAAGAGAATGATTAAGATACACACCTTTTCCTGAACAATGGACACATATGGTAGAACGAAGAGGACATTTTTGCGTGAGCACAGTATCTCCTTAAAGGCCAAGATTTCGGCGACCAGAGTCTTGCCTCCACTTGTTGGTAGCGAGTAGATGAGATTCTTCCTCTGACTGAGAGCAGGGAGGCTCAAGCATTCCTTTTGCCAGTCTGAAGAAGCAACAAAACGAAAACTGATGCCGAATGTTCAAGGTGACCTTATCCACTGAATAACAGACACCAAATGCAACAGTGGTGAAGTACTTGAATTGCACAGGGATACGTGCATTTAGCTGATGACCTCTTGTTAATTATTTTATTCTGTTACATATGCCTTGTGGGAAATATCCTGAATAAAAAATTTGCATAGCATTACTTTCTATTTTACTCTGATAAAGCCTAAGATCTCCACTGTTTTAACATTTTATGATGGTAAAACTGAATTGCAAGTTACCCAATAAAGATCCTGGATATTTATAGTAAATCATGAAAATAATGCAACGAATTCCTTGGCTATTTGCACACAAGTGCACCCACAGATATTCCTAGAAATTAAGGCAAATAACTACAATGAACAGCAGAAGGAAGAGAGAAAGGGACATAAGTTAGATAACTACATACTGTCTACCATGACAGTAAACACAGTACTCCATAAGGTGACTCAAATAACAAAAGTATCAGATATGACGAAGCAAAAGTTGATATTACTCAAAGAAACCACAGCCATAACTATGCCGTGAGCCTTTCCTTATCTTTTAAAAAATATTCTTATTTTTCACCAAATGTAAAAGCAGTGCTACAGGCATGCCAAGCATCACCTTTACTCATAAATTTGTCACACGAGGAATAAAGAAAAAATGAGGTGGCTTACGCAGAGTATGTTATTATTATATGCACTATAAAAATAAGGGGAGGGGCTGTCCCATGTTCCAGGCCCAGCCGTGTCTTCTTTGGGAGGGCATTGGAGAGAATGAATTAAAAAAAAGAAACATAATAATAACAACAACAATAACAACAATAACAACAACAACAACAACAACAACAACAATAATAATAATAATAATAATAATAATAATAATAATAATAATAATAAACATGGGAAGGTAGGGTGGTGCGCTAGGCTTGAAAGACAGAAAAAAACCTGTCGTCCTTTTTATTAATCTAGTCCTACTGGTACATACAATATGCAAGCTACTGGACAAAAAAGAAAAAAAAAAAGGCAGCAAAAAAAAGAGAAAAGACTGTTATTATTATTATTATTTGCAGTACTAGTAGTATGTTATTTTAGACATATCACAACCTAAAAGAAAATTATTACTAAAAACAAAAATGAGTGTTTTTGATCAACATCGAGTTTCAGCACTTTGGCAAATAGCCCGATTCTTAACCTTGCACTGAAATGCTTGAGGAGGCCGACAACACCAGAAAATAAAATGCATATTTTAATTTAATGACCTATAAATTGTAGCCAATGAGTTCGAGGCACCACTGCCACCCCCCTGCCGAAAATTTTCAATTTGCAAATTTATATATACATGCACACATGAAAATGTAAGCACGAACATACATAAAGTATTGTCGAACCCCTCCCCTCCGCTCAAAAAAAATTTTTTTGGCTACACCACTACAAGGCACATCTACTTCGAAAAATAATTTCAACTAGCTAATGTTTTGAGATAAGCGCCATCCCAGCTGCAGCCAAATGCACTTTTCCACCACTTGTCTTTTGTTTTTGTTTTTACATTTTTATTCATTGCAGGTCAAAAAAACAAATGAAACATCTATGCAAGATTTTGTTCAACACTTTGAGGAGTCACAATCAGACTGCTGTCATATTCTCAGAATTCGTTCCAAGCGAACATATGCATTGCAAACTTGCAGGTTACAATTTGCTAACTGTGGCACCGCTTAAAGCTCGTGTAATAAGCTATACAGTTGATTTCTTAATTAGTCAATCATGATTTTTTAAACAGAATATATACGCGTATGTTTGCACGGGCACGTGTGTTCAATCATACAGTCATCATAGTCGACTTCCTAATAGATTTAACTTGTAAAGGTATTCGATGAAATGTGCCTCTGAGTTTTAAAACGATGGTCAACGAAGTTGTAGCAGTTACCTGTGTCGTTGATTCTTCCACTGCAACATAAAGTTGTCCGAAACAAAGTAAAGGGCAGAACTAGTTAGTGAGCGGCTTACCGTACAGCTGTGTGATGCCGTGGTGCAACTCGATCAAGCTGCGCACAATAATTGGCAGGCCGAAAAACGTGTCTTCACAGAGTGTATCTGGAAGCGTTTGGTTCTGCGTGAGGGGCAGGCACAGCAACTTCCTCGTGTTTTCTCGAAGCTTTTCCTTCACTCTTTCGATGAGAGAAATCGATCCAGTCTGGTTGAATGGACTTAACCCGCCGAGAAAGGATGTGTTCACGAGCTGCTGCTGAGAGTCGCATTCTGCAATGTAAACAAACGCACGAGTTGCAACAACGCGTCCATATTATCGCTGCATCAAACTCGCCTGTGAAGCTCGCGTTTCTCTGTTGATCATTATCTTTAACACTCCGCTGCAGTTGGTCTAATCCACCGAGACGCCGTTCTGAGTCGCACTCTGAAACGTCAACAAAGCGCAAGTTACGAGACAGTTGTCTCAGCAATAAGTACCACACATATCAGCAATTATGGAACAAGCTTACCTGTGAAGCTCATGATTTCCTTTGTTTAATCACATCACCTCGCTTATCACACTGCGCGAAAAGGCGAAAGGCGAAAGCAATTTGAAACTTTGGCGGCTAGAGTGAAACTTTGGCGGCAAGAGCACAGTATGTTGATTGCGGAACTAGCATGTACTCCGGCTTGTCAACGTTGGCAGACGCAAGAGGGCAGCACGGTTTTGAGCTAGACGTGTCGGCAGTTGTCTGCAGGCTTACGCTACCTCATGCAGTATAATTTCAATATAATGTGAGCCTTCAAACCGCTGTTTAACGGTTAGTTTGCTTATTCATACCGTGCGCTAACGTTTTTTTCACGAGTGGCTTTCGGAACTGATGTTGTGCATCTGCGGCTCCGCGCAACACGGAGACGGCCAACTAAACTACAAGCAGCCTTAGGAATCTTGCCTTCAATTACCACATTCCTATTACTTGAGTGAGATTGTTTTTTGCAGTTCAAGTCAGTAACACCTTCCTTTCTTAACTGCTAACACAATAAAAGCCTCGCGTGCCTCCTCCGCACAGTGTCCTTTGATCGCCAGTCCGCTCACGGTGCCTTCTAGGTTAAATTCTACAAATGGCAATTCTACGGTCCAGAGAACTCAGTCTACTGTCTTGATACGCAGCTGTGATAGCCACGAACACTACAAACACATTTATCTACAGTTTAATATTTGCCTCGCTACTTTCATATAGTCAAGTGGTAATGATCAAGGACGAAACCACAGTAGACGAAACCCACGAGACCTTGAACTTGAACCTATCCGCACTATTCGTATATTCTAGGGACCGTACAGGATGATGATGATACTGTGCGAAGGTCAACTCGAGTTTTCCAGCGAACACACAAAAACAGTAGATTATGTGATGCGACTCGCGCTGCATATGCTGTGCACTATCTCACGTGTGATGGTGTGATGGTGCTCTAGTTTTGACCGTAGAGACGTGAATGTATGTAGTACGACAGTGTAGCATACAAGTTCATTTGTCAAGTGTTAGCAGGTGTTAGCTAAGCGCTTTTTCCATCGTACCGAATGTGGCGTTCAGGTTTCAGAGGTAAGTTTTGCACGAGGCGCTCGTAGTTTGCTCCGGTAGAAGAGTGCTTGCTTGACATCTGATCCTTTATTATAGGTTTTGTGCGGTGGGGACTGCGCAAGCAACGTAAACCCAAGTCGGAAGACTCTCCTGACAAGCAAGACACTCACAGGTGCGACCCGTGTTTGGTTTCTTCGCGTTCGTGGTGCGGGCTCTTGTCGTGACACGCTCCGTTGCTCTCTTTCTCTTTAGATTCGTTGTCCCAGTTGCGAATCTCGGCGCCAACAGGCAGAGCGAACATGATCGACGCAAAAGAGAAACTTGTCACGAGGACGGGCGCTTTTTCACGAACAGACCAGCTTGCAGTTTTGTGGAAACCGTCGGATGGGTGGTGAGTATATCCCGCTTCCCCTAATTTTTGACGTCCCGCGAAAGGCTTCCCCGTCCCGATACTTGCATTTCATGTAGCACAGTTCTCGCATTGCACTTCTTTTAATTCAGATGAAAGTATAATACTCGAAGTATTACGTGTGCATAAGCGCCAGGAGCAAGAACCAAGCTGGGAGTGAGAAGGTAGCTTTTATACTTCAGCTTGCATATTTATTCTGTTCTTATAAGTCAAGTGACAATGTCGCTTCATTACGAGGTGTCGGGCTTGATATTTTGTTGTTTTAGACTAGTGCAGTTTTCTGTCTTTGCCCACCTTGCGGAACATAAATTGTTACAAAATGTGTTTTTTACTTAGCACTGTGTGGGCTCATCAATGTTGAGCGAGCACTGTATTGTGTAGTAATATGTACATTAAAAATACACATTTGGCATCTGTAATTGGCCTGTAATAGCTGAAATATGTTTGTGCTGCGCAATGCCATACAGTGCGATGCCACGGAGTACTGCAAAGCTCTGTAGTGCATTGAGAAAACCTAATACATGCTTCCCCTAGCCTAGTATATTTGTAATAAAACGTATCTAGCCAGAAACAGAAAGCTTTAATAATTCAGTTTAATGAAAGGGTGAGATAAAACGTTTCTTTACTAAATCGAGAATGTTTACTTGCACTGCATAATTCCTTCATATAGTACTCTTAAATATATTACTACATGGAATTGTTGTCGTAAAAGGCAACTATTTAAAGTTTCTTACACTTGCTACAAGTTTTCTTTTTTTTTAACCTACAAAGTGAAGTGCAGCGGGCAGGAAAAATGTACTTATTACACAAACAGAACTGTGTTCCGGCATGGATGGATGGCTGTATTATGACAGCGCTACACATGAATTTCCAACGTGGTATATAAAACACTGCCACAAAGACAGCTTTAGCATTCTTGTGATCTGTTTTTTAGAAATCTTTCTGTTCCTTTAGGGAACGCTGCTTGCAGTTGGTCTAAACCTTCAGCTGCAAAGTAGGCGGTGCCTGTGGGGCAATGATCAAGCTGGCCTCTCCATTTCCTGCGAAAACGGAAACCCGGACAATGCTGCACGACCCTGCCTCAGAGTGTGCAACCTTTTACGCAACTTTGTATTTCGTCTAGTCATTGCCTCACCACGTCCCATCTCATCGAGCTCAATTCTTCCACGAGAACACGAACTCTCAGTGGATGCCGTGGATCTGTCCTCAGACGGTGACCACCTTCACGCAGAAGGACACTCCGAGCCACCACTGTCAGTAAGTTAAATTACATCTGCCTACCATTATTTAATGTGTCTCTTCCATCTAGAGCCTTCTTATCACATTTAACTTCTTTTTTCTTTGCAGTCTGCTGAGGCAAGTGAGCAACTTGCCAGTGTGATGACAGACTATTTTGCCTGTCTTGAAGACATTAATGGTGCTCAGTTGCTGTTGACCAGTGAGACTGAAGCAATAAAGAGCTTTGAGAAAGCACAAGAACTGGGTTCTACCAGGGCACACTACAACCTCGGAGTCTGTTACGAAACTGGCAGGACTGTCAACAAGGACTTGGACAAGGTAGTGTAAACCTGTGTGGCTTCACTAAAAGTATCACTACATTTCAAAGGCTTGTGTGAGGCTAGTCTCTCTCTAGTTTTGGATTGCTTTGTCATTGTTAAAGGACTACTGACAGCCGAATGTCTCTTTGTGACTTGTATGATTTATTGAGAAGGGCTGCGTCTGATAATCATTAACATAAACCACTGTGATCTATAAATAATGCTAGCATCATTCGTTGTGATCATATTTCGTGTCACTTAAAAATGCCTGCCCCAAATCATCAGCAACTAGCACCAGACCACAGAGGTCACAAGTGACTAGACTTACGATTACGTATGCTCAGATATCGGCTAGATCCGCTGGTAACGTGCAACATCCTCATCTCTCTCTCATCTCATTGCGCTCGGATATCAATGACTTTGAGAAGCACGCTTTTTGAACACTGGCTCTGCTTGTGAGAATGAACGAAACGATGTGGCTGTTGGGTGTGTTGTCTCTTTGCTTCAGTGGGCGTTGTTGAACTGTGCACTGATGCCTTATCATAGAGCGCATGCAAAATGTGAGCAGTCAAATGCTGAAAACTAAGCCTGATCCAGGAGGTGGCACACCAGGCACACACCCCTCTCTAAATTTCTTTCTCCCATAAGATGCATATAGAGGTGCAGATGACACTTGCCGTTCCAGCCCCCACTTCACGATCAAGGGCGTGCCTCCTTTGACAACACTTCCTGGCTGTGCCACCCACTGATGTGAGCCGCCTAAGATGAATGAAAAGTTTGCCCTTGTAGTTAGCAGTTCCTGCTTACAAATAATCGATGTACATTGAGCAGAAGTTGCCTAAGGTGATTTTCCCTTCCAGTATTGCCTGGCATAGATGTGAGTTTAGGTCAAGTGTGTCAGCTGTGACCTTGTAAATTCAACGTCGCTTGTCAAATCAATGTTTCACTTTCCTGCAGGCAGTGATGCACTACAGGGCAGCTGTCCTTGGGGGCCACCCACTGGCCACATACAACCTGGGAGTATTGTATCTCAATGGCTATGGAAATGCAAAGACAGGCCAGTCATTGTTGGAGAAGGCCTCTCGTCTGGGAGTCCCCCAGGTATACCGTCTTGAATGTACAACTTCTACTTTATTTAGATTTTGTGTGGTACTAGTAGTCACATGTAGCAGTGATTTTGACGTGTTTTTGAGTGTGGTGGCTACCAGTTCTCTCTTAATACTGAAGCTTCAAGTCACTTTTTAAATGCGAAGCATTTATTAGTGAACTTCTGCGACTTTGAGCGCATCTATTTATCCATCTATCTATCTAGCCGCCTACGACTTTGTGCCTACGATGTATACCAAAATTGGTATGGCATAACATGACTGTATGACGAACATAAATGACAGGTAGTAACATGACAGTCATGACATACATGTCATGTAGGGCATGATTTACATGCGAATCTCATGGTGCGCTTGCAGCCGGTTCGCTAGCTTGACATACACCAAAACTGGTATTGCGTGGCGTGACTGTATGACGAACATAAATGACAGGTGGTAACATGAAAATCATGATATGCGTGTCATGCTGGGCATGATTTACATGCCACACTCATGGTTTGTTCGCGGCCGGTTCGCTAGCTTGACATACACCAAAACTTGTATTGCGTGACATGACTGTATGAAAAACATAAATGATAGGCGGTATACATGAAAATCATGACATGCATGTCATGTGCGGCGTGATTTACATGCCACTGTCTTGGTGCGCTTCCGACTGTTTTGTTAACTGGATATATACCAAACTTGGCATGGCATGAAATCAGTGCGTGACTAACATAAAAGGCAGGTTTTGCATTATATGTAACAGAATACACGTTTCATTAGCATGATATATACCATATTGTAAATACCTGCATGCATGCATGACAAACATAGGATATACATATAGTGGACTAGATGTCGTGACATGATTGACTTCATTTGCCTCACAGACAAGCAAGGCGATGTTTGCAGCTCTTTGCTGGCTGCTTCATATTACATCGATTCCCACAGTACGTGGGATCTGCCGGATTTTTTTTTATTAGTATTTTTTAAATGATACTTTCAGGGTCAGAACACATCGCACAAGCGAGTGGTTGCAGTAGCAAAGCATATATCTCAAAATATCAGGGCACTTTTTTTGTAGTCTACCAAGTTTTCTGAAAAATGTGCATGACTTATTTTTGTAGCTTTGTTGTAGCAAAATAATGTCATCGTTTTGTGCAATCTGGGCTATTGATAAACGGTGAGAGCATCAAGCAAATAAAGAATAGAAGCATAAATAATGCAAATGATAATGCACTGCAATGTCTAGATGCAAAGTTTTAATACTTATACAACCATATCACCTGTACATGGATAATAAAAGTTGTGTAACTTAAGGACATTCACTGCAAAGAAACAGCCTGGAGTAGTACATATAAGACCAATAGTGCATAAAAAAAAGATAGAGAGGCTGGATTGAGTGCACAAAGCATACATTCGCATGGCAGGTCCTCACACTTGTGCCAAACATGAACATTTATTTGTGTGAAAATCTGAAAATACATCCGGATAATATAAGTTGGTCAAGAACACGTAACACACTGCTTATTAACAGCTAAAAGTTCTACTGCGACTCCTAATGCAATGACTGCAGTGAAACACACTTGCAAAGTAGAAAAAAAAGATTTGTTGAGTTACTGGTCAGAAGTGTTTGTTACTTGTTCTTTGTTGGCATGGGTTGTACGTCGCAAGAAGAGCAACTTTATATGTACAGTTGCGCTCAATATGAGTTGTGACACGGTGGCCGTGGTTGATGTAACACTAAGCCTGAACGATGGCACAGACAAACATTAAATTGGTTTAGAAAGTACCACTAACTGAGAGAGTTTAATTCTTTTTTTTTTCTATGTCGGTGCAGCTTCGCAGTGTTGGCGCCATTTAGAGCACGAAGAACGTGTTGCAACTCATATTGGGCGTGACTGTACATATAATGCAAACTGTTCACATCCCAAGTTGTCATTTGGGGTACACATAATATTCTTTCTGTCACTCTCTTCGTTTTTCTTTTTCCATATTTCTGTCTGCCTAGGACAGTCAAACATAGGTTTACTGAACCGCTTGGGTCCTGTATACATATAAGTAAGGTCAATTTAATGCACTGAAAGGAGGTCATCAGCATGCCCAATTAAGCTTCTGGGAAAAGATGGATAAATAAACAGGAGGCGTGTTGTGCTCAGGATGAAAATTTGTGCATATGCTGCTACAGTAAGCACATTACCATGCCTTTGAGGCCTGTTGTTTTCCTTCTATGAAACGTGTTACAGCATCCCAACTGAGTATCGCATGTTTTCTTTGCAGGCAAAGACATTTGTTGCGCATAAATATCTTGAAGCGGGAAACTATGATGAAGCTGTGCCGTTGCTGAAGGAGGCTGCAGCTGCCAAGGTACCGCTTGCACTTAGTGAAGAAATTTGGAAAATGTATACTTAAAGCTGTCTTGGTTGCTTCAGGATCCAGACGCGCTGTTCTACCTGGGCCTTTGCTGTGAGAGAGGCCTCGCTGTTCCAAAGGACAATGTAGCAGCCACGAAACTCTATGCAAGAGCAGCAAGTCAGAATCATGCTGGTGCTTTGGAGGCCTTAGCAGCCATCCAAGGAAAAGCAGAACCAAGTATGTGTTCTTGCGAAAGCCTGGCATGACATTTATCATTTCTCAAGTATAACAGTTGCTGTTTTTAAGTGAAAGCTTCTTTCCAAAAACGATAGAGAGGTTAAACAGGACCACACAAGTTCTTACAACCCATCCTGGAGTAACTTCTAGCGCTGTTGTCTGCCTAAATTATGCATAGACTAGCATTGTTACGAGTGGAATTACTAATGCCCGATCTCCCTGTATGTAATGATATGCATACAAACTAAACAACTACCCACCACAGTGGTCTAGTGGTTATGGTGCTCGACTGCTGACCCGTAGATTGCTGTATCAAATCCTGGTCGCAGCGGCCACATTTCAATGCGGCGAAATTTTTGAGACCTGTGTACTTAGATTTAGGTGCACGTTAAAGAACCCCAGGTAGTCAAAATGTCCGGCGCCCTCCACTACAGCGTCTCTCATAATCATATTGTGGTTTTGGGATGTTAAACCCCAACAATTATTATAACTACTACCTAAACATTTGGGGAAGGGCTAGAAGCTCCCTAATCCCTCTTACTGGCTACGCAAATCCTTGAAAGCAGTAAAAAGGTAACCTCTAAAGGGTTTGTCGTATTTCTACCTGCATGCGTAGCTACGGTGTCGTGCTGCTGAGCACAGGGGCACGAATTTGGTTCCTGGCTGCATACTGATTAGGGCAAAATGCATAAATGGCCATGTGCTTATGGTATTTGCACATTAAACCAGGAGGTCTAAATTGAACCAGAGCTCCCTACTTGTGCATGCCTCATAACGTTATTATAGGTTTAACATCTCAACATTAGCACCTTAGTATCTCTCAAGCTTCAGACACTCTTAGCATTGACCCACCATGGTAGCTTAGTGTACAAGGTTAGTGTACAAGGTGTCACGATGCTAAGGTCGAGGGTGCGGATTCGATTCCCAGCCATGGCGGTCGCATTTCGGTGTGGGCGATACGAAACAACACCCGTGTACTTTGATTTAGGTGCACATTACAGAACCGCAAGTGGTCGAAATTAATGTGTGCATTAAAATCGTACTGCAGTTTTGGCACATAAAAGCCCAGCAAATCCCTGGCAGATTGATCTTCCTGTATGTCTCCATCTGTCAGGGTGTAGTCGGTATGGCTTTGCAGATACTAAAGAAATGTCGCTCTGTCCCCTCAGGAGTGCAAGTGGAACCTGTCCACACCAGAGAGCCACCTGATGACCCTCCATCAGTGAAGCATGTGAACACTTTCGGTGAGTCTAGAAACCTTGGTTTTGTTTTTTCAGACAGAGAGCCATCGCTCCCAATTAGCTCCGTAGTGGTGATCTTCATTGCTGCCTGCTCCCACTGTGGACAGCTCTTTTTTTTTTCTTTGATCACGTCGGCTCACGTTTGGTGCAATCACGAGTGTGCTAGTGTCACTGTTGTGCAATTCTAGCTCACTACATTTGGCAACAACTTATATTGGCAGTGGAGCAAAGGCTACGGAGGCGGGGCCTCCACACATTTGTGTTACCACGCAAGTAGTCCGGCAGCTTGCAGCCGAATTCAGTTGCAGTTTCGGCTTTGCTTGCTTGCAGCATTCGTCAACAATTCAGGCTGACGGTATGTTACCCCAGCATAGATGTTGCAGATAACTTGCTGGGTCTCTTGAGAGCCACTTTGTCACATTTCGGGTATATCTTTCTCGGAGAACGAAACAGCGAGTTCGCAGTCGCACATGGTCCAGCCGGCATCGGGGACGCAATGTTTACTGTGAGAACAGGCACGCAGAAAACGTGGTGCTGTCCAAGAAAAAAAAATAAATTGTAAGTGTACATTAATTTTCCACGAAAAGCTCCCCATATTTGTTTTATTTTTATAATAAAGAAAGCTTTATTTATTCGAGCTAGGTAACTCTGAAACTTGGAAAATAAACATAAGTACTATTTCTTGGTGCACGCACACAGGCAAGTGTTTCGGTTCTGTAGCTTCCATAGTACTGCCAAGAAAAGTTGTTGCCGAGTATAATACAGAGCACAGTGCCAGCATTTGGCGGCCACAGCAACTATGCAGCATTAAAATGCTCAAATAAGCCACTGGCCGTGTCCTGCCCGTCAATGAGGTAGCTTGCCGAGTGAAAAGCAAGCGTTTTATAGCTGTCTCTGAAACGTAATTGTAAATTCCCTGCCGCATGCAGTGCTGCAATATTTGGCTCACACGTTCACAGGAGCCTCAGCTACCGATTGGCAGTGTTTTCTTACCATGTTCAAACAGTGTTGCAGGGACCCTTTAAGTTTGTTGTCTGAAAAACCCAGCTTTTCCTCTCAATCTGCCTAATGAGCTCAAGAACTAGTAGTGCCATCCGTACAAAGGAAACACATTTATTTCTTTCCAGAGCTGAATTTCAGTCGCAGGCTAGAAGAATCCCGAGATGCTCTCATCAAGGAAGTTCTTGTAGATGGCCATGACTTTGGCCACAAACGCCTCCAGGTGGTAGATGGCTTTGCTGCCTAGCTGCAGCCTGTGCTCATACTGTGCTGCCAGGGCAGTGGCCTCGCCCTTCAGCTGCCCATCACAGTTGGCCACCACCTGCTTCAGCAGACCCTGCATGACGAGCGACGTTTAATGGGCCACAGCTACGAACAGCAAGCTCCGCGAGACGCAAGGTAGCATGAGTGGCATCGAGTCGCAGGGTCTTGAGGTAGTAACATGGGGTTTTTTCCGGCGCTGAATGATTGTCCAGGACATCAAAACCATAGAAAAAATACCACCAGGCTTTAGAGCATCATGAATAGTTTAAAATGGTAACAGCTCTTCTATAGCCTTCCTTGGTTTAGTTTTGCAGAGGTTGTACTGTGTCATTGCCCAGAAGGTGGTCTTGTGAGAACAGCACAATGAGACATTTTGATGCCTGCTCTGACTTCCTCTACTATACTGGTCTTAACAAGTAGCGGCACCAAACCATGATAGTGTTCTATACCCATGCCATGACGTCATGATACAGTATAACCACTGGAAAGCAAAGTAAAAGAGCTGTTATACAATAACTTATTCAGGGCACCCTGAGGCTTGGTATTTTTTCTATGGTTTCGAAGTCCATAACCATCATTCAGCAAAAAAAAAAAAAAGACGGAAAAAAGAAAAAAAAGGTGAGAAATGCGGCATAAGTCCTAATGAAACAGACCTAAGCCAATCGTGGACGGTTGTGTATTGCACTTCAACCTTTCAAAGTGAAAGCGAAACTGTTCCCCAATGTCTCATTAGTCCTTCATGTGAACAAAATAAGCACTGTTGTTATACGTCTAGGAAATGAAAAGTTTTGAAGTTTCATTTTCCCTTTGTAAGTGGCGATTGTACTTAGTAGTTTGTAATACTTAGGTGACAGCAAGACAAAGTGGAAATTCAAATTTTGGTTCGTTTTTCTAATGAATCCTTGTTATTCATAGTCATCATTGTTATGGTATACAAATATTCTTCAAACCAGTGCCATCTATATTAAGAGCATAGTGAGTATTATTTGCATTTTGGTAGTGCTTCAGCTACAAGCAAGTTCACGTTATGTATTGATCCATTACAAAACTTAATATGTTGTGTCCTCCTGTGATCTATCATGCCACTGCACTGTATATTGCCCAAACATCAAACATAGCTTTGCTGCTAGTTATTGTAAATGTCTTGTAAATACCATAATTTTTCGCTGTGTACATGTTGTAGAAATGTGTGGGTTTGATTGTGCTACCTGTTCATAAGTACCATCGATACTTGGAAGTCATTATGCATATGTTGTTAGATAGTGCCTATATATGGCAAGTGATGATACAAATATAAATGTACAAATAAATGAATTTTCCATGATGTTTTGTGCTTGTGTTGGTTTACAGAGCTCATTATTCTGAAAGAAAAAAAAACACATTCAAACAAATCTTGAAATTTTTATAGGCCTGCTGTGTTTTTAATGCATATTGAAGACTTAATACTTTTTGGCTTCCCTGGACAGAGGAACACTGGTAAATATGGCTAGTGGAAGGAAGCCTATGCAACATAACCAGTCAAATCATGCTAATATTTATATTTGGACCACAAAATTTTGGGTGCAAAGTGAATTCGAATATTTAAGTGTGAGTGCGAACCGAATATTTCTAAAATATATTTCTAATACTTCGAAGCGAAATTGCGGAAAAAAAAGAGAGGATCCCTAAGCATATTCTTATGAGATAGCAACATGAAAGTGTTTCTTTTCGCTAGGTTGATGAACCATTGGCGGGGTGGTGTTTCATAGTTGTCTTATCAAGAATGAGGCAATGTAGAGGCCGAATTGTATTGATGTGCATGATTTGGTGCAACCAAAGTGTTGCCAACAACACTGTAGACGTGATAGGCAAAGATGCCATTTCCTCAGCCTCTCCTCCTCTTTCAACTTCTGTGGAAGCCCAATTGATGTGGCGGACAACGGTGTGCTCCCTTCAAGTCCGGAGTTCCAAATCTGCCTCGTAGACTTCAATATATAAGAACATCTGAAATTTTGGATGCTATAGGGTGATTCCACGTAAGATCGAACAAACGATGGCTGGTCGACCTTTCAAATTTATTTCAAAATTTTATATATTATTGCCTGATGAGTGGAAAGAAGAGATCCGCAATTTGTTTTGCCGCCAAAAATTTTTTCGAACCACAGGAAATCAATAATGACGAAGAGGTGGAGTGGAGCGCTCATCCGCTCTGCTGTTTCGGCCAACTTTCGTTATGAATTGCACAAAATAGTTAGGTAGCTGAAATTTATTTACCTAAATATATGCATGTTTTTGCTTCTGCTCAGGTATTTTTAGTTTTTATGTGTAGTGTAGATGTTTTTATACAAAACCTCAAAAATGGCCCAATCGGCAAAATTTTCTTTACTTTGAAGGTCTTTATCTCAAAAAAGCCTTGTAGCAGAGGTACGAAAATTCCGCATTCCGTTCTTCGCATGCATATCTACCAAACTGCCAAATCTTGTATTTATATAACTTTTCAGTAAAGAGATATGATCGGGCTAAGTTCAAGAAAACACCGAACAATGAAAACTTCTGACGATAATTAAAAAAAAACCCCATTTTTTAAATTTCTTAAACTTTGTCCACTTATTCTCCTCCACATCAGCTTTCACAATCATTAAAAACATGTTGCATAATGTCGTTGCACTAATAGTTACGGCCCCTCCCATGAGACCCTTAGGCAAGGATGGGCAATTCCGACTTCTTGCCCAGCAAGTGTATAAAATGCAGGCAGGATTGAATTTCTTTTTATTAAAAGGTCAGCAGGTACCTAAAAAGTAGGGGTGTGCGAATATTCGAAATTTCGAATATTTTTCGAATAGTGTTTGCTATTCGATTCGATTCGCACTGAAATTTTACTATTCGAACTATTCGAACTTCCCAAAGACAAATGCAGTCAACATCCGGTTAAAAGTGACCCCTTCAGATTTTCAATATGCTTCACCTCATTACATTATCGTATTGCGGCAAAGCTGCCTTTCAAGCTCCGTTACGGTCGAAATTAGCCAAGAGACAAAGTCCGGTTGGAAGTGGTCCCTAGATTTTCAATATGCTTCACCTCATCACACCCCCGTATTGCGGCAAAGCTGCCTTTTAAGCTCCGTTACGGTCGAACTGAGGCAAGAGACAGTCAACGTCTGATTGGAAGTGGTCCCTAGATTTTCAATATGCTTCACCTCCTCACACCCCCGTATTGCGGCAAAGCTGCCTTTCAATGTCCGTTACGGTTGAACTTAGCCAAGAGACAGTCAACGTCCGTTTGGAAGTGGTCCCTAGATTTTCAATATGCTTCACCTCATCACACCTCCGTATTGCGGCAAAGCTGCCTTTCAAGCTCCGCTGCGGTCGCAAATGTATTACTCAAGAAAACGCTGGTTCTAATATGGAGATGAAAGATGTGGCAGAGTTGGGGGCTCAATTAATGCTGTTTTGGGCAGGAAGTCCGAAAAATCGGACGCCTCAGCTTTTTAGCATCCTAAATTTCAGATGTTCTTATATATTGACATGTACGAGGCAGATTTGGAACTCCGGACTTGAAGGGCGCACACCCTTGTCTGCCACATCAGTTGGGCTTCCACAGAAGTTGAAAGAGAAGGAGAGGCTGAGGAAATGGCATCTCTGCCTATCACGTGTAAAGTGTTGTCGGCAACACTTTGGTTGCACCAAATCATGTACATAAATACAATTCGGCCTCTACATTGCCTCATTCTTGGTAAGAAAGACAACTATGAAATATGACCCCACCAGCGCTTCATCAACCTAGCGAAAAGAAACACTTTCATGTTGCTATCTCACAAGAACATACTCAGGGATTCTCTGCAACTTTTTCTGTAATTTCACTTCAAATTATTCGAAAAATGGTTGAGAAATATTCGAAAATTATTCGAAATTATTCGATTCGCACTCAATCTTTATTATTCGAATTCGCTTCGCACCCAAAATTTTGCTATTCGCACAGCTCTACTAAAAAGGTATCGCCGGCATTGAAGACGTTAATTTTGAATTTATTTGGTCACTGCAGCGGCCACGAGCGCGGAGCTACCGAGTAGGCGCGCGCGCACCCGAGATGCTCGTTGTAAGAGACGGCGCAGTGAGAGCTCGTTCTCGCGTCCTCAGACCGATTGAGTTCGAAACAGCAACACCTCTCGGGTGACTTGAACGCATGTGCACTGGAGCTTCGCTATTCTATCCGCCCTCTGTTCGCATCTCAGCTAGGCGCTGATAACAGGGCGAAGATGGAAGCAAGATGAAAACTCTATAAGGGAGCTATGAGCGCTCGCTTCACGCACGCTGCTGCCACAAAAACTGCACTGCGCCAGTTGCGATCAGTGGAAAGCATGAACGTGGCGCTCCAGTGGCAAAGCAAAATATGGATTGTCAAAGGAAAGAAAAGCAAAACTATCGGTAACCGGATGCGCTTGTCTATATTAGATGTCGGCAGCAGACGGCTTGAACTGGCCGCGCGTTCGGTGCGCTGTTCACACTTCATTCGGCGCGGCTCCTCCTGTGCGTCTCATGACGAGAAAGTATAGCTCTGAATGAGTCTATTGTGGAGACTACCTTTCGATGCACAAGAAGCTTAAAGGAGTACAGACACGAATTTTAAAAAATTTCGGATTGTTGCTCTAAATAAAAATACCGGTGTCGAGAAACGTAAAACGACTATTGTGGTGCCTGGGAATGCATCCTATATATTTTAATTAGCGCCACCTTAAAAAGACACTTTCGGTTTCGATATCGAGGGGGTGGCTTCTCAGTGTCGTTTCATAGCAGTGTGACGTCACGGAGATACAGAAATTCGCGACGTACTAGCGGGAAATCCGTCATCTGCTCGTGGTGCAATAGACAACGATGAGTGAATTGTCGTCCAGTGACCCTGACTGTGATTTCTACGATTTAGGCTGCATGCAGGACGCAGAACTCGCGAACTCGGAGGAACTGTCTTGACCTGTCGGGATAATGTCCTTGCAGTGTGCCTGGCTTGCAAATGCTCAGCGACGAAAACTTCAAAGTCAAATTAAAATATTTTATACGTGTTCTCCGACTCCAGTGTGTGGACAGCGTGGACACTGCATACCAACGAAGCAAAAAATGTCCCTTTTGCGATGTCTCAAAATCGTGTCAGTACTCCTTTAATTATTGCAAAGAAGCTAAACTTTCGCAGAGTTACCGACCTAGACATAAATGCTTTGAAGGAACGTTTAACGACCGAAAGATCAGTGACTGTCAGTGAGACGGACTACTTGTGCTACGCGTGCTTTTGCTACCACTGCAATGAAAGATATTCACGGAACGCACAGTTTAACGATGACATTCTTATGCCCCCTGAAGAAGAAATCGACGCAATTAATCAGATCACTGCGACTACCGGTGCACGTTCGTTCAAGTCACCCGAGAGGTGTTGCTGTTTCGAACTCAATCGGTCTAAGGACGCGAGAACGAGCTCTCACTGCGCCGTCTCTTACAACGAGCATCTCGGGTGCGCGCGCGCCTACTCGGTAGCTCCGCGCTCGTGGCCACTGCAGTGACCAAATAATTTCAAAATTAACGTCTTCAGTGCCGGCGACACCTTTTTAGGTACCTGCTGACCTCTTAATAAAAAGAAATTCAATCCTGCCTGCATTTTATACACTTGCTGGGCAAGAAGTCGGAATTGCCCATCCTTGCCTAAGGGTCTCATTGGAGGGGCCGTAACTATTAGTGCAACGACATTATGCAACATGCTTTTAATGATTGTGAAAGCTGATGTGGAGGAGAATAAGTGGACAAAGTTTAAGAAATTTAAAAAATGGGGTTTTTTTTTAATTGTCGTCAGAAGTTTTCATTGTTCGGTGTTTTCTTGAACTTAGCCCGATCATATCTCTTTACTGAAAAGTTATATAAATACAAGATTTGGCAGTTTGGTAGATACGCATGCGAAGAACGGAATGCGGAATTTTCGTACCTCTGCTACAAGGCTTTTTTGAGATAAAGACCTTCAAAGTAAAGAAAATTTTGCCGATTGGGCCATTTTTGAGGTTTTGTATAAAAACATCTACACTACACATAAAAACTAAAAATACCTGAGCAGAAGCAAAAAGATGCATATATTTAGGTAAATAAATTTCAGCTACCTAACTTTAATATATTTTGTGCAATTCATAACGAAAGTTGGCCAAAACAGCAGAGCGGATGAGCGCTCCACTCCACCTCTTCGTCATTATTGATTTCCTGTGGTTCGAAAAAATTTTTGGCGGCAAAACAAATTGCGGATCTCTTCTTTCCACTCATCAGGCAATAATATATAAAATTTTGAAATAAATTTGAGAGGTCGACCAGCCATCGTTTGTTCGATCTTACGTGGAATCACCCTATAAAGCTTCGGCTTCCGATTTTTCTTACTTCCTGCCCAAATTTCAGGTCCAAAACAGCATTAATTGAGCCCCCACCTCTGCCACACCTTTCATCTCCATGTTGGAACCAGCGTTTTCTTGAGTTAATACATTTGGCACCATAACGGAGCTTGAGAGGCAGCTTTGCCGCAATACCAGGGTGTGATGAAGTGAAGCACATTGAAAATCTAGGGACCACTTCCAATCTTTACACTCCCCTTCCCTTTCCCCCGGCGTAGGGTAGCCAACCGGACTCTGTCTGGTTAACCTCCCTGCCTTCTCCCTTTTGTATTCCCTTCCTTCCTTCCTACTTCCAATTGGACGTTGACTGTGTCATGGCTAAGCTCAACCGTAACGGTGCTTGAAAGGCAGCTTTGCCACAATACGCGAGTGTAATGAGGCGAAGCATATTGAAAATCTGCAGGGGTCACTTTCAATCGGACGTTGACTGTATTTGTTTTTGGTAAGTTCGAATAGTAAAATTCCAGTGCGAATCGAATCGACTAGCACATACTATTCGAAACATATTCGAAATTTCGAATATTCGCACACCCCTAACAACATCTGAAATTTTGGATGCTAAAAAGCTTCGGCTTCCGATTTTTCGGGCTTCCTGCCCAAATTTTAGGTCCAAAACAGCATTAATTGAGCCCCCAACACTGCCACATCTTTCATCTCCACGTTGGAACCAGTGTTTTCTTGAGGTAGCACATTTGCGACCGTAGCAGAGCTTGAAAGGCAGCTTTGCCGGAATACCGGTGCGTGATGAGGTGAAGCATATTGAAAATCTAGGGACCACTTGTAATCGGACGTTGACTGTCTCTTGGCGAAGTTCGACCGTAGCGGAGCTTGAAAGGCAGCTTTGCCGCAATACGAGGTGTAATAAGGTGAAGCATATTGAAAATCTGAAGGGGTCACTTTCAATCGGACATTGACTGTATTTGTTTTTGGGAAGTTCGAATAGGAAAATTCCAGGGCGAATTGAATTGCAAACACTATTTGAAAAATATTCGAAATTTCAAATATTCGCACACCCCTAGTTTAAAAGTTTCTGCCATGGGTTGATTCCATCGCCTAAATCCCAAATTTGTGGCTTCAATATGTTGGACGTGTTGCAAGCAGGTCTTCAGAATGAAACAGTAGTACTGTAACTCATAATACGATTGAGGAACACGTGTTATTCATCTTGGGATTGGTTAAAATTGTCATCACTAGGAGCCAATAAATTGTTTAAATAGGTTAGGCTCAGTGGTAGAGCAAACAAGACTGTTGCTAAGACTTACCTTCAAGATAACGTCTGGCGGGATAAGATGGGTCAATAGCTCGTAGAGCCGAGCTCTCACTTCGGACAGCCTGAATGTAGAAATGTATTGATGAATACATGCTGGCAGAGTAGACTAATGCTATTAACCACACTCGAATCGTACAGTAGTGTCTTTTACAAGCTTGTAGGTGCGAATGTACGTATACCGCAAGCACAAGTAACAGCCACCTTAGCTATCCTAGTTCCTGCTGTGCTTCACCTTACTGTCACAGCTTACATAAACAACATGGTGACAAGTCCCAAAGCATCATCATCAGCAGCAGCCTATCTTATGTGCACTGCAAGTCGAAGGCCTCCCTCAAATGATTTTTTACCCGCCTTCGAGCTGATTACACACAACTAAAACTTCTAGCGTCGTTCATCCGGCTAATTTAAAACCACCCCATTGGTATAAGCGTAAATGTGAAGTAAAAAAGAACACATGCATTTTGTGCCCAAGACTAGGATGTGCAATACTGCATAGCAACTTGGTAAGCATGGTACAGTTCAAAAACTAAACATTAGACTCTAGCTTTAGCCGCACCAATGTAGTCAACGTGAGTGAATCTGCATATGCAGAAACACTTGCTAGATCACTTCAATGTGCTCGCTAGCAACTAACGCCGAGATAGGAGGGACAACCGCTGTACTAGTTGCATCACTTATTTTTTTTTTACAAGGCCTGTATGGAAAGCAAGCTAGTCGTGTATGTAAGACGTAAAAAGTAGGCTTGTGCAAATAATTTCGAATCGAATTTGAATAGTATATATCACATATTATAAAGAAAAATGAGCATATTTGTCATGACCCAACTAACCTGCACAATATGTTTCAAAATTGAAGCAAGGCATGTGCAAATGACATTGTTTTCGTTCAAAGGGAACTTTGAA
Source organism: Rhipicephalus sanguineus (assembly GCF_013339695.2). Lineage (NCBI taxonomy): Eukaryota > Metazoa > Arthropoda > Arachnida > Ixodida > Ixodidae > Rhipicephalus > Rhipicephalus sanguineus. The sequence continues at coordinate 41,249,672 of NC_051177.1, forward strand.
TAGTAGCAGGATTTGAATTTTGGTAGAGTGCAAGTGATAACCTGTAAAATATATTACGTTTTAAAATTTACTATACTTGGAGCATATAAGGCGGTATAACAAGCTTTTAAACTTGAAAAATAATGAATCGATGTGAAGGTAACTTGTTCATCTAACCTTGAAGCGGGGCTTCGCGGCAGTGCGGATTTCTCGTGGAAAGGTGTATTCACGGCATAGCACCCCTCCACTGCAGTGAAACCACCTTTACATGGGGTTACATGCGGCTTATATATGTTCATTCGTTCATTTCGAATACTTCAAAATTGAGAATAATTTAAATTCATTTCGAAGCAAGTTCGAATACTGTAATATTCATTCGAATAGTCGAACTTCTCGAACATTCGTACAAGCCTAGTAAAAAGGCATTGCTGGGACACAAGCACAGTCATTGATACCTTTTCAAAAATGCGAAGTTATTTAACCGTTACTCAAGTTCTGTGCAGCAAAAGGCGAGGATAAATTTCACATGCTCGGGTACCACAACACCTGTGCCTTGCAGTCTTGTAGTCTTGTAGCACAACACCTGTGCTCGAACTGCATGTGCACAAGTTGCTGTATCGGTGCGAGTATCATTGAGCAGCAGACACACATTAGAGCACCAAAATGGTTGCTTATGACAGTGAGTATTATTCTCTGAAACTATGACTGAGGATTAATGATCCTTTTGTACCTACAAGCTTTATCTTTCTTTAGCTCAAGTTGTCCACGCAGTTAAAAGATTGGAAGTGCCAGTAAGTATACAAATTCAAGCTTAGTGCACCTAACTACACCAACGAGGGTTTGCTACGGACTACCAGCTACATGTGGCTCACCTCTTGACACTCTGTTCTTGAACGATCATCTTAGCTGTTTCTTCAAGATACAGCTCCCAGTCGGGCTGGCGCACCTTTTGGTTATCTGAGAATGGGTACCTGTAGAACAAGAGCATGCATGGCATTACGTTTTCATTTATAAAGACAGCTTCAAGCAGTTTCCTTACATAAAACACCTAATTATTTACCAATGCTTAGTGTCACGGTATGGTGTATGTTGCAGGGTACAACCCAAGATTGTCTTCCTACAAGAATTTTGATGGGTGATCAAAAGTCCTTAACCCTTTGAGGGTTTTCGTCTTACATGTACGGCATAGCGTTTATTCTTAAAACGCGCGCCTTTTTCAATCATTTCTCTTGCTTGGCCTGTGCTGCCACACTTCAAGAATATTGAAAATCAGTTCTGCGGAATCCCGCAAGGTGGCGGAAGGGTTAAGAAAGGGAAAATAGACAACCACCCATTTGTAGCACGAAGCCACAAGGAAATCCACAGATTTCTCAGAAAGAAAGCCTCTTGGTCGCCGAAAAATTCATCCTGACCCCGGACCAGGACGAATTTTTCGACGACTAAGAGGCTTTCTTTCTGAGAAATCTGTGGATTTCCTTGTGGCTTCGTGCTACAAATGGGTGGTTGTCTATTTCCCCTTTCTTAACTTCGGGAATATGTGGAATTTTTTTCATACGCCATGTCTCTCCGTTGTACTTTTTTTTTGCTTCCCAAAACGGTGCGCCGGCTATCGCTTGCCCATCTGAGCGCGTTCGCGGTGCAGCTGATTAAAGTGCGTGCCTTTTTCGATCATTTCTCTTGCTTTGCATGTGCTGCCACGCTTCGGGAATACGTGGAATTTTTTTCATGCGCCGATGTCTCTCCGTTGTTGCTTTCTTTATGCTTCGCAAAATGGCGCGCCGGCTATCGCTTGCGCAGCCGAGCGCACCCACAGAGTGGTTGGTTTCAAACGCGCGCCTTCTTCGATCATTTCTCTTGCTTGGAATGTGCTGCCACACTTTGGGAATACGTGGAATTTTTTTAATGCGCCGATTTCTCTCAGTCTTTTTCTTTTGCTTTCCAAAGCAGCGCGACGGCTTTCAATTGTGCATCAGAATGTTCGCACGCGGTCCGGCAGGTTTCCGTTTCGTCCTTCGGGTGGTTTTCGCTTCTTGCGCCCGCAGAGCTGATGGCTGTTTGGTTTCTAATCTCTCAAAAGGTGACCACTTGTTAATCTCTTGTTTATTGCTCCCCGGGGCGCGATTACATCTGTTTCCGTGTGGTGCTGAATTACACATACGCCGCTGCTGTGATTGCGTTTCCTGTTTTGGGGTCTTGGAAAAACTAACTACGTCTTGTTGGCGATAGGACGAACGATTACTGTAGCTTTCACTCGTTTTGCTTTCCGGAGGACGGGCGCACAACCATAGAGTTTTCTTCCGTGCACTCACTGACGCAGTTTGCTTAGCTATGGCAGCGCGCGCCGGTTGCTGTGCTGCCGGTGAGTCGAGCAGCGATTTTTCCGATGAGGACTATTCCCCAAGTGCCGAATCAGAATCTGATTCATTCGATTTCAGTTTGTGAGACGAGGATTTTTTGACGAGTTCAGACTCCAATGACTATCAAGGAGCGACATCTGAAAAGCTTGCGCGGCGAGCCATGCTTCAAAGACTATCACACGCTGAAAAGTTTTTAGTGTTAGTGCAGGAACGTTTTTAACCAGAAAAGTACTCTGGTGCACTTATTTTTGCATGTCTGTGAGCTGTGTTTAATACAATGCATAATTTTTATTTATAAAAAACTGTTAAAGGAGTTTTTTTAGGATTTTGCTTGATTTTACTACAAATAAACCATGTGTATGTAACAACAAAAACGATTTTTTGTCACTTTACGGTCACGAAAAAAAATTTTAGACAATTTATTTCAGCAATAAAACACATAACATCTGGGGTTTAACGTCCCAAAACCACGATATGATTATGAGAGACGCCGTAGTGGAGGGCTCCGGACAAATCTAAGTACACGGGCCTCAAACATTTTCGCCTCCATCAAAAATGCAGCCGCCGCGGCCGGGATTCGATCCCGCGACCTTCGGGTCAGCAGTCGAGTGCCATAACCACTAGACCACCGTGGCGGGGCATTTCAGCAATAAAAAAATTACACATTTTTGGACTGGATATCGCGAAAAAATTCGACCCTCAAAGGGTTAATGATCACCAGGGTTCCTAGGTGGGCTAGTTGGTTCATGAACATTGTCATGAACATTGTGGCAGAACAGCGCAGACAACGGGACGAAGAACATACAGGACACAGTGTAATTGAACAGGTAGCGTAGAGACACAGGAAAGAGCACTGCGGTCTTTCCTGTGTCTCTTTCTTCTTCTACCCTTCGTGCTTGCGCAGTACGCTACCCGTTCAATGACACTGTGTCCTGTATGTTCTTCGCTCCATTGTCTGCGCTGTTCTGCCACAAGGTCCTTAATGATACCCTCAATGCACATGCAATTAGGCCCCGCAGGCTGCAGGGATAATGCATTCCTGTGTGCTGTGCTTTTAGGCTTTGCATTCTATTATGAACTGCAGTGCATAAGCGGTCCGACACAAAAAATATATCCAGAGCTTGTCAGGTAGACGAAAAATTTTCATTGCATGTTATGCTCAGTAGGAACTCTGTAAAAAAAAAAATATTGCACTGCAAACACCTCCTGTGTTGTCGAAAATGTAATCGACGAAAGATGCAAGTATGTCTTCACCTCTGTTGTGGCATCAAGAATATCAGTGAACAGTTTTAAACAGTGAACAAAGTCTCTTTGACATGTTTGCCACCTATAGTAAAGTCCTTTAACAAGCAAAACACTTGAAGCTGAAGTCTCACATAGTAACGCACATTGCGTGCAATGCATAAGTCTACCTCAAAGGTAAATATGAAACCTCGTAAATATTATCCTGTCAAAGATTCGCCTAAACAAAAGTACACTGAATATCAAGGAAACAAAACAAAAGTCCTTGGATTGTGCAGCTCATGTAATATTGCATTTGAACAAAGCCCATGCTAATATCGAACTCACTGCATTTCTGTGTCAGCAACTGTTGATTTTGTTCAGTAGTTGCTGAACCTGTTTGATTTGATCTTACGTACAGAAGCACTCACTTAGAAACTGCCACTCCATTCTATGCAAAATTTGCCAGACTCAATAGAGCGGAGTTAAATTCAAACTGTTCAGGGATGTCATTCTTGGTTAAGCCATAACTGTTTATGAACAATAAGAATGTCGAAAAACCGTAGTTTAAAATCAATACTAATTTGCAAAAATGAATGATCCAAACTGCCCTTTTGAAATCTGGGCAGACAAATGTTTCAATCTGGAAAGCACCTTAAAACATAAGCGAGGAGTTGGCAACGTAGTAGTAAGTTAAACAGTAATTAGTGACTATAAAAAAAATCACATGGGCATGCTTACTGCTGAGCTCGACAGGCTTCGAGCATTAGCACAGCTCTCCTCAGGTTACGATGACTCAGCGCTGCAATAGCTTGGGCGAGGGTGTCTGGAAGGGTGATGCCTTCTCTTCGTGCCACAAGGTTCAACACTGCAATAACCTGAAAAAGCAAATGTGGCTGATTTAAGGGAGATGCCAGAACCAGTTGGGTTACTATTATCATGTGCAATCCGCATCAATTATAAAACACAGGATATAACTAGTCAGAACGCCTGCTACATGTAATTACAAAGAGTGATGTGTAATGATGTTTCCAGAACAGTTTGAATTTTTCAAAATCACCTACTCGTAAGAACCTTCAAGGCCTGTTTCCCACTACATTTTCTTCACGTTCTCAATGGCAACTTTCAAGGCCACTATCTTGTCTAATCACTCTTGCCAATTTCTAAGCATGGCCTTATTTAAACAACTGATGCAAACATAAGTGAAATGAAATGTAACTATGTATTGGAGTCATCTTGAAATTCTTCGCATTTGAATTTGTGATAACAGCACATCACATTTATATCGGCTTTCTTTCTCTCCATTTCATCATGCAAGATTTTTTAATTTTCTGACGACAGCATGTCCAACTGCAATGACCAATTTTATGTGCAAATTTTCAACAAGGCTGTCACAACTGGCTTTGAAAGAGCTAACAAAGCATACACTACAGGCATGCAAAGTTTGATTGGCATAGCCAATCCAGCAATTTAAAAATCATGGACGTTTACGCACAAGTTTCCTTGTTTAGATGTTTTGACTTTATTCACCTGTTATCCGCTGGCCACGATATCAAGAGAATATGGTATAGCTAGTACTTCTCATTTTTTCAAGGCACATGAAAATAATTAAGCATGCCTAGTATGCAGACCTACTGAACAAATGCTTGCTTTGTTACTTTTGTAAAGCTAAAGGAACAAAGGTAAAGATGGTCTTCCAGTTGTTACATTTGACATTTGTGCAAGAAACTGTACAGTGAATGTTATACTCTGCTGGCACACCTTTGGGTGGCAAAAATTTTTTTGTATGCACTTATATTTAAAGGGGCCTCAAACCACCCTACGGGCTCGATGACAAACCATATTTCATGGATCTGCGAACATCTCCAGTGGAGCTGCGAACATCTCGGCCAAATATTGTGTAGTCGTGAGAAACACATGGAGTTCACAAGTGCAGTGCAAAGTTGAAACACCACCCTCTTTTCAAACAGAGCGCAGCGCGGTTGTCAGCTGGCAGAGCAGATTCCATAAGAGAGCCCTCTCAGAACAGAGGACACTGAGTGAAGATGGGAAAGGTGAATGCTGTGCGTGTGGTATCTCCTCTCGTAGTAGGTCATTTTATAAAGTTATTTAGTCAATATATTTCTGAGGTGCATCCTACTCATTCCAAAGCTTTTCTGGTGCTTTGAGAAAAGATGCTTCAGGACCCCTTTGAAGTAATCACTTGTGCACAATCGTGAAAGGCAGCTTCACAGCAGTGGCGCCAAGCCTGAAGGAAGTGCTAAGCTGGCCAGCAGCCTCACTGTCTCCCAATGTTGTTTCTCTTTCTCTCTATCTCTTTCTTGTCTCTGTTTATTTCCATTTCTTTTCTTCTCTCTCTATCTACCTCTATCTTTCTTTCTCTCTTTCTTTTCCTGTCTTGCTCTCTCTTTATTTCTATCACAGTTTTGTGTCTGTTTTTTTCTGTCTTTCTGTCTATTTCTTTCTCTTTCTATCTTTTTCATTCTTTCTTCCCTTTCTTTCTATCTCTCTCTGTAGTCGTTCTCTCGCCCATCAGAGTTATTGCATCCCATGGCAGACAAACCAGCACACATGTTCTGGGAGCGAAGCAGAAGATGAAGAAGAGGACGAAGAGAGCGCGTGCTGGTTCATGATGATGACGATAGTTTTCTGTCGGCTCTGCACAGCATGAACAGCTCCAATGAAAAAAAGAAAAAGGGTGCAAAGCAAGCTTTCAAGTTGTGGCTGAGCCACTTACCTCGTCTACCGACGGCGCAGCCACCCTAATTGCCAGACACCTGCTTCTTATAGCAGGAATTACTTTGCTACAGGAGTTACAACACAGGATCAGCCGGCAGGTTGCCATGTACTTCTCCATGGTGCGTCGAAGGGCGTGCTGGGCATCCTTGGTAAGCTTGTCCACTTCTGTTAGTATTACCACTGAACAAGAGAGAGAGAACGTGAGAACAGCACAGACTGAAAGGTCGAGCGATGTGGAGCTAAGCTGTGTATACGTGCCTTTGAATTCCCTCTGGGCATTGCTCTCGAGCTGCTGGGTCTGCGCAACCGTCTTCAGCAACTCCTGAATCACAACTCTGTCGTGAATACCAGCCTCACTGAAAAATATTGTACATAAACAATAATGAGAAAAGAAGTACATGTACAGAAACATAGCCATGAATGTTAATGAACTACTGTTAAGCTACCTATACATATTTACTAATAACACCACAAACATTATTAACATCATGTAATGATCTCACAGTTCACAAGTTCATGCTTGAAATCAGCCCAGTTGAAGGAAAAGGAGAGGCAGAACATCATGGTGTTTTTTCGTTTTCATTACTTTGTGCTCTGGTATGAAACAACAGAATCTGAGACAAATTTCATTTCTTGCCTTTCTTTTCTTTCTTTCTTTTTAGTGGAGGGTGCATCGTTACCTGCCATAGGGCATAAAATGTATGTCAACTTGCTCATCAAAAATATATTTATATACAAATGCAGCTCATGTTGCCACCTAAATGGTGAAATGTAAAATATTTTAGCCTGGCATTTAAATACTGTCTATGGACGAAATTAAACATAATGATGATAGATGGCATTCATCACAGCTTTCTTTATACGATTATATCCACTAGAGCCAGTACAGCGAGGCAAGGAAACAAATAGTAATTCCATATTCTGTTCCTTTTTCTTTCTTTTTTCATCCATATGTTGTGTGAAAACAGCGTAAAGAATGTTGAATGGTAACATGTAATGGTGCTTGAGACTACAATCCGTTAAATTTTAACGCAATGGCAGATCTTCAAGCCGTCATTTTCTAATCTGAAGCGTCAAATCAAGTACTGGCTTTTGCATCATGTGGTTATGCATCATCAAGTAGTGTCAGAGCTGTAGTCCGTGGCGCTCACCTCGGATTCACCTCAATGTGGTAGTTGCTTGCAACGGTGACAATCTCTATCTTTTTCTTGGACGGCGTAACAAAGTTCTGATGCTCGATCCTTAGCCTCTCCACTCCAGCGCCATACAGCTCTCGCAGGACACACATAATTCGCGTCTTCTTTCCAGCTCCGGACGGTCCATATACAAGGAGGTGTGGAAAGTCACCACCATGGACCTGACATGTGAAAGCAAATAATCATGCATGTAATATAATAGCAGGTGCGCATAGACATGTTGAAAGATGAAGGCAGCTATGAGAGATTTCTAGGCAACATCAGCAGCTAAGAAATTCACCATCGTGGACCACACGGTTACGCGAGCACAGATAGTCATAATGAAGGATGAAAGCGTTGACTAGTGAAGGAATTAAGAGATGGAGTGAGTATAGGCCATACGTATACACGAGACCGCAGAAGACTCAAATAGCTGGCAGCCTCTAATGCGCGATGACACCGCTTTTAAACGCCTCGAAATAGCTGTTTTGCAGTTCGGTAAGTTATACAAGTCGTCACGGTGATGCGGCCGGTGGGTTTGATCTGGTGTAGCACACCGATTCAAACCTTTGGTAAGCTCCTACTACTCTGCTTGCCGGCTAAACTTGCCGCGAATAAAATGATCATACGCTATTTATCCAAATGACAGCTCCCAGTTATGAAGCAACAACGAAAGTACAAAGCTCGAAACCTTGGTTTCTCTTAGCAGACTCTGCCTTGCACAGGGAGTCAAGGGCGCCCCTGCCTGCGCCGCATGAGCGAGGGTTACCGGTCATACATTTCGAAGCGTTTAAGAGTTTTAACAACGTCCTCGGATGGCGATCCGAATTAAGCTACGAACGTGCAAACAATTTGACCGTGCAACGTAACGCGCTTCGAATTTGAATATAACATGGGAAACGGACGATTCACAAGCACTTACCAGTTTCTTCAAGTAGGCTGCCTGTTCATGGTGGTAGTCGAGTTTCGAAAGGTTGGTGGGCCGATGTTTATCCACCCACAAGCTCATTTTTTGTTACGATTCAGACGTCTCTTTGCGAAACGAAAAATGCGCGCGAAAGGCGCTGGAACGAGCTGGCGACTATTTCGACGGGATCGGGGACGTGCAAATAGTCCACACGTCACAAAACCACAAGACGCCCATATCATCATCATTTCAATCATTTATTTTGTGATATTTTGTGTTGGTATTCTGTGACATGACTTTACAGTTTCATTATAGTTCCACACACTCTAACGCTGGTTAGTGAGGGTGGATAATTATCCACGGGTCACATCACCCATGTTGTGGCTGGGCTAGACGCACAGCGTACACCACAAAAACAAGAACTCTCTCGTTTTTGGCAGCAAGATACCCCCTGATACCCCCTCCATCGCTTTATCCAGTGTAGAACAGCGCACCGGTTATATCAGTTATATCCATGTCCTTCTGCTCTCTCCTGTTCCTAAGTCACTCTAGCCTAGCCGAGCTGCTGTACAGTGGACAGAGCGGGTGCCTGAAATATCGATCGCGCGCGTTACACAAACGCCTTGCAGACTGGCTGCGCCCTTTCCCCATGATCAACTGTGCGAAAGCCATCTGACAAGTTTGCCAGAGGCGTGCATTTCAAACATGTCCCTCTCTGGCCAGTCTGCCTTGTAGTGCTAAAAAGAGATACAACTCCCATAAGCAGCAAAAGCTAGCTGGAGCATTCTGAAGAGCCGCAAGCCCGCATGCTTTGAATGTAAATACATGTGCATCAACATCCTGCAGTGCAGGTCATGGAAGGCAACCGCACGATTAAGAAAATAGCAGAGCAGGCATAACTCGGGTAGTTTTATTTGGACCAGATGGGAAATACAAAAATACTCAGATCAGATGACCAACTTCAATAGAGTTTGTGGCACATTGAACCTGCGGCATGCGAGGAAAACACATTTTACATTATGATTTATGTGGTTTAACATCCGAAATCAACAGTTTACACCTTGGATTCATAGCTTTATTAAAAAAAAAACACATAGCATTGAGCTTATATTAAATAGCTAGATTTTAATGGTGTTCATACTTTCATTGAGTCACTGTCGCAAACGAACCATCATTGGCTAACAACATCATACAAGGCAACACAATCATACAGCTTTGACAGCTTTCAATGCTCTAAAAACTCCAGCATGGTCCCTAAATATCTTTCAAGAGAGATTTGTTGCAGCTCTCAGACATATAAAATATTGCCTAAATGCAAATTATCTACCATTGTCTAGATATAAGTACAACATGCAGCAGGTGAACAACAATACTGAGCAATCGATTTAAGCTTAAGTAGGTGGGCACTGCCATTCCTCCTACTTCACGAGACATCTGCTATGATTTGCACATGTTCAAGCTACAGCACTCGCTAGCGTGATAATGTGCAAAACATACATTCGCCGACTGCTGTATATCGTACTACAGTTGCATACTTTCAGTAACCTTACGTTTCACCCCACAACTGTTGAAAATGTCATTTGCAAACGTGACTTGGCTCATTGAGACTGGCAACCTGCCGAGATCACGTGGCCATGGTAGAGGAAGCAGACTTCATCATAAATTGTGAAACAATTCAGTGTGCTGACGGCCAGTCAAACTTGCCATTGTGAACATCGGTTACCTCTATTTGCTCCTTGGTCACCGTATGGTCAAGCAACATCTTTCAATGACCACTGTGAATGCACCCTAGAGCAAGTCTCACCCATGAAGAAACTCAGGCTCTCGGTCGTGTAAAACAAGTCACGATTCACATTGGTCTATGTCAACTAGACTGAGCTAACTAGCTAATTTAATTAGTCCAGATCCCTTTTGTGATCAGAGCGCTACCTCTCATGAGCCTCATGTGTGCTGCGATTCACCACAGCTTTACCTCCAGGCTGCGGCAATTGTTTAGACATTGAGGTTCTTCATGCTCATAACTGGATACAGCAGGCTTTTTACTTTTTTTTTCTCTACACCAACTTTCAGCAAAGACACGGTTTCTGTAATATGAAAAATACATGTTTACTCACTGCCGCAGAGTGCCTCACTTGATCCATCAGTAAACGGCAGTACAGTTCATGACAAACATTAGAACAAAGGTTGAGTAAGTTGAACGTCTTGCTGTGCCACCTGCATGTGGTGTCACTGTCCCCTTACAGTACGACATCACAGGGAACAAGTTGGCAATGAGCAGCTTGGGTACGAGATGCTCTGCATACACTGTGGCAGAGTACACGAATCACAGATGCCACAGACAACAGAGCAGAGAACGGGAATCACATTGAGGTAAAAGAAGTACAAGTGCAACTACCTGCAACATCAACGATAGTATACGTATATATCTTTATATCTGTGCCATTCACATACACAACAAATAACAATGGAGAATAACATCTCATTCAATGCCAAAAGCAGAGTTTAGTGTTTTTCTTGTGTACTCGTATGCAAGGAAGAGAGCTCCTGTTGCTGGAAATGTTCTCAACAATGTTGGTCCCAATCCATTATAGAGGGCTAGAGCACCTGAAATAAGAAAAGGGGGGGAGGGATAACTGAGTCACAAGGTAACCAATAACAATGCTCTCATACATACTGCTTTGCACTGAACTAGTTCTACCACAGGAAAACCTTCACACCTCATAGTGCTGATGCATCACAGTTGCTAGCAGTTTGAACAGCAGACAAGAACAACACTTTACAGATCGTAGGTGTTGCAAAAGCCACCAATTTCCTGTTCCGGTGTAAAGGCTGGAATTGAGAGGCACAGCCTGTCTTTGTGTGTTCATGCTTTGCAACGATTACAGCAAAAAGGATATGCTTTTGTTTCCAGCGTACTACAATAACATTTAACGTAAATCAAGTCGGGGAGTCCTTGCCACTCTGATGGTCATGATCGACTATGCCGATTACATACCTTACTACTGCACAGAAATGTTAACACAATGCTGCGGCATCAAACGTGGCCGGTTCAAGGAAAACGTGGCTGCTTGCAATTCTGTGCAGTGACAAGCCCAGCAAGACCATGTCCCATATGTCTATGCTACTATACTCACTATTGCATCCTCTAAGCCCCACCGATGTTGCTCAAATTTAATTCTAGGCTGTAAGCATTACTGGAATGCAGATGCAAGAACAAACGAGAACAATGAAAGGTGCTTCTTGTATATGCTCACTGACTTCACCATAATCTCCTTCACAGAGTTTTAGCAACACTTACAGCATTTATATTTGCGATGGTTACATAGCAACCCTGATCCACAAAGAAGCCTTGTTGAATCTATACTCACCTTCGGTACGAATTATGGTTCTCGCTACAGAGAGGGCTGGCTCATTCGATCCTGAGATCTGAATGCGAGATTTGATAACATCGGCTGGGAAGATGGAGAGCCAAAGGCACATGCCACCTACACCCCCGCTGACAATTGTTCTGGCAACACCTGTTGATTAAGGAAAAGCACAGAGGTGAGGTTACAGAGGTTCCTACAGAGTATGCTGGGCTTAAAGTAAGGCTAAATCTATGTAGATGTGTTAGTAATACAAATAAATTAGTAGCAATACCCCATGGACAGTTTTGACGGGCACCGAACTTTGCTTGCAACCGAAGTATGAAATGCATTAGTACAGTGAGTGGGAAGTGCCCTTGAAAATAGACGTGTAGCAGTCGTTCCTGTGTACTGACTGAAGAACTGCTTGGAAGCTTCAATGGGACAGGAGTCAAAAGCATAAAGCAAGATAGCAGCGTACATTCATGCATACAATGCAAAAGAACAGTGGCCATTTTTGTCAGTTCTTCATGAATATGAAGAGGCAGCATGTTCTGTTTGTTTTCTTATGTACTTTCTGTGTGTATTTTACTGAAGCAGTCAATGACAACCCCTCAGAAAGCATTAACCCCCCTCCCCACTACACACACACCTTATGTAATGCCCTTGGGCCCTTATTATGGAATAAATGAAATTAAAGGTGGTGCAAGATCAGAGCCAGTGACTGCGTGCCATACTCACCTATTTCATCTTTCGTCTTTCCCAACGGTGTGAGTAGGTAACGAGCTCCCTCATAGCCTCCAAAGAAAAAGAAATATCCAGGCATCTCCCTGACAAGTGTAGCTGAAAACCCTTTGAAAAATCCCAAGAAGCCGTCTTGTCTGTAGATTTGCCTGGTAAGCTGCCACGTTCCACTGCAAGGCAATGTAAAAACAAAATGAGTGTAATGAGAAGCCAGACTACTATCTTTCAGTGCACATAACCATAACTGCTACAGAGAGGTATGAAATACTGCTACAGTAAGTTAACTGTATTAAATGGTTTGTGACTACAAATACAGCTCAGTTTTTTCAGTTTGAATTGAGGTATCACAAGGTATGACAAGCTTACTACTAAGATTCAAATGAATCATTTGAATGGTACCAAAGGGTACCATATACAATGCAAGTCAAACATACCAAGCATTTTGTCTAAGCTAGGTAGCAGTATCGTACAGAAAACCTTGCACGTTATGTGTACACAATGCAATCATTTACTTATTCACACTAAAAGTGAACCATAATTTTGTTGTGCCTCTCTGGTACACTATGCATTTCCAATTTAATTTGGCTTTGGATAAAAAGGTCAGTGTGGACAGACATCCATGCTAGACTGTGCTTCAAACTGTTTTAGACAAGCCGACCACAGCTTCTTTTCTCTCATTTGTTCCACGCCATCTGTAAATTTCAGTCATAGAAGAAGGTTGTCTTCTGTAGTCGCGTAACAATATTAACCAGACCAAGGTCTTATAAGCACAAAGGTAGTGTGTGGCACGTTTTCTACATCTCATGGATTTTAACGAACTCTTCGGCCTTTTCATTGTATTAATAAATGTCCGGCCTAAGTGTATGTATGTCCTCGCTTTGTGACAAGAGATGCACCCACCTCACGAAAAAGAATTCATTATGTGCTGTGCTCATCAAAAACAGTCTCGAGGAACAAGCCTTGGCATGGATGATGCATGCTCGTCCTAACCAGTCAAGAATTTGACCGCTTCCTGTTGTGACAGTGTCAAAGATAAAAACAAAGACGTCACAACTAAATGAAATAATGTACGAGAAGAAACCTTGCACTTTCACAACTCACATGCCAGCTTGGCTGGTGGCCCCATTCAAATGAGTGCTCTCTCGCATCGACTGCAACTTGCACTTGACTAGCTCAGTAGGGCACAGGGTGAGCGAAGAAAAGAAGGCAGCAAGGAAACCTGCTGAGGCGTTGTCCAGGGGGTTCAGTTCCTGCACGTTGGGCTTTCGAACCAACTTCTGCACAACCTTCTGGCACACTCCATAGGCACAGAAGAGAACCGAATTCTCCGCGATGTTGGCCACCAGTGCAGGGATGGTACCGGCGTACAAGCCCCGCACACCGTCCTGAGAGAGAGTCTTCTGGAAGCACTTGACGCTGCTGGGATACAGCTCGGGGAAGCTCTGCATTTTCACTTTGATCGTGTCGAGAGGCTGACCGACGGCCACGGTGGCAGCACCACCTTTTATAAAATAAAAAAGAAATGGTAGGCAACTTTTGCAACTTAATGGAGACAACATTAGACTTGTCACAGCTGACAGTCAACATTAGCAATTTTATAGCCAAGAAATGAAGGTTGGAGGAGATGGTAAGGATTACCAAATCACCAATTAAGAACGCATTAACAGGAAATAGACAATAAGGAAAAGGAATAGCACGCATTGCCTCTACTTATCCTGTCCATTTTCATTATCCTCTATGAGCTGTTAATACCTTCTTAATGCATTTAGCCAACTCTAGCCGACATTAGCCATTATTAACGAGTGCTGGCAGTACGCAAGTAAACACGGTATCTTAAGTCACGTGACTTAGTGAACCGCTTTGAGTGTGAATTTTGGGTCGGAAATCACAAACTGTTGCAGCGTACCTGTGGAAAATGCCAAGACACACACATAGTTAAGAGAAACGAGCACGAGATTGGCGCGTGTATGTACGTCTGACTTGCAATGCTTTAGCGGCAGACCACTCGATCGGCGTATGCGAAAGCAAAACTGCACTTAAGTTCGACAGCTGCATAATCGTACAATGCATGTTCAGGCCATTTTGAAAATTCGGCACGTTAACTTCAGTGTTGGTTGTTCGGAGAGCGGAGACCATTTTATGCTAGCACATTTCCTTTAAAGTAAATATATGCGAAGGTCAGCGCAGCTAGAGTGTACAAGAAACCCTTCTACGCTCTAGCACAGCTACGCACGCGGTCGACAGTGGCACTTCGTGCCACGTAAACCAATATCCACAGCTTGATAAACAGTTTTTTGTTTACGATTTTTATAAAGGGTGAACATTAAAGCGATTCCGCGAAGCGCCGGCCCTCCGTGTGCATCGAGTCGGGCTATTCGTGCCTTTTCAAATTAATAGCATTGCACGTGTCGATTTCCTGGCTTCGACGCGCTGCATTACACGATGGCAGCACTAAAGAAGCCACAGGTAAACGAAGCGGAAGCAGCAGCTGCGGCCTACAGCGCAACTTTTAACGTGTCGGTTGAAGATTGCATAATCCCTTCGCTTACCGGCGGTCCCAGCGACCAAGTCGACGGCTGCGGCTAAGTAATGCTTGTACACCGTTCCTCCGATCTCAGGGTGATCGCGAAGCTCCTGGAGATCGTGCAGCTCGGTAGGAAGCGGGTTCGACATGCTGCACCCGCTGAAATGAAACCGAAGATCAGGTGTCGGGCGATCCGTGCGATTCGCCCGCACGTCCGTAGGGACGTGCGAACCCGCCCGCCGAGCGAGTCAAGCGAAAGCAACTTACTTTCTGTGTTTGTCGATGCACAAATAAGCGCTGCTCTAATAAGAATGTTAGTCACGCAAACGTGTTTCCCGCATTACGTTCAAGGTCCTTCGCAGTGCCGCTTTTACGGTTTCCACACTGCTGACCGCATGACACCGGCGGCTCCGAGCGAAGCGGACGGACCACATGCGCGGCGCAAAGTGAACTCGCAAACGACAGATGGTGCGGGCTTCGTCGCTTCGTTACACAAAGTGTGCTTACAATGCACGGGGTGGCAGCACCTACTAGTTGTTTATAATTTCCCGCTAAATTTAAAAGCGTTCGTCGCAAGCGTTTCCCACTTGCGCTCTTTCAGATTCTTTCACGTTCTTCTCTTCAACTGGGTCGCTGTCTACAGAGATTTCGAAAGCGGACACTCGCGAGATGGACCTGAATCCCTGTTTTGCTCACGCAATTCTGGCCAATCACGCGAGGGCGAGCGAACGCATTCGCTTTCCGAACCATGATAAGATAGCGCTGGACACCCCTTCAGTCTACTACAGGGGCGTAGCCAAGGGGGGGCGGGGATTGGGGGGGTTCAAACGCCCCGAAATTTTTCAATTTTGCTTGCGTATATATACGCGCACACATACAAACGCACGCACGAACATACACGAAGTATGGTTGAACCCCCCCCCCCCGAAAAAAATTTCTGGCTACACCCCTGGTCTACTATATATGTAGGGCTCCGTGTTTTTGGTTTTATCCGAAAAAATCCGATAAACATTCGCCGGTAAAATTTTTGACAATTCGGATTTATCCGATAACTCCGATTTCAAGTGCCAATATGCCAACATGACCTGGACCAAAACCAACTCGCCGAAATTTTTATTATGTGGTTCTGTTCTTTATCGAAAGGGCAAGTTCTAATTGTGCTCATTCATACATCTTCTGGTCTGACCGAGTTAAAGTTTACCGCGGGTAGCTGTATTAAGCGATGTAGCTGTATTGTGCTCCGACTCAGCTTCCTACATGCAGAAGCTTCACAAGGACTTGCAACTCTCCAACCCCGAATTCAAGGCGCTTCACTTCAAAGATCCGTGCCACCTACTCAACGACGCTCTGGAGGATGGAATCAGGACGAGCTCGTTTAATGTAGTTCAAGATTCTGTTGTTCACTTTCCTGCCCTGTTGAAGTCGTCGCGGGAGCTGCACCGTAAGTTTGGTCTTGTGTGCTTGGCCATGGGCATGACCATCAAGTCGCTGAAAAGCATATGTCCGTCGAGGTCGTTTTCTTTTTATAAAGCTCTAGAAGATATTTTGGACTGCTGGCGGCGCCATCTTGTCTTTCTTGGGAAGCGACAAAGCCAAGGGAACGAAGTGTGAGAAGCTCAATTGTTGAATAACGCGTCCGAACATCGGACGCGTTATTCTGCACGTTCGGTCCCTGCCGGCGGTAAATTATCTTTTCGTCCACTTTATTTTCTTCACATTTATGTTCTAATTACTAGAAATAACGCCCCCTATACTTTCCTTGGCAATATTGTCTGTTAGTTGTCATTAATATTATTTCATCGCCTGAAGCACGACTTGCTCGTTAAGATGAGCTCGCTGTAAACGACTTGCTCGCTTCGTCTTCTGGCGCTTCCTGTTTAGCGCTAACGTTAAAAGGGCATTTTCAAAGCTGAGAATCGTCAATCGAAAGAAGCGCGCTTCGATCACTGATAGCAACATCGCAAAGTGAATGAGTGAAAAAGACTTTATTTGATTATCCGGCGGACGACTATCCTAGCCTCGCGAGAGGAGGGTCATCGCGATGCGGCCACACATCACCTTGGCGTGACGTCCAAAGTATGCTTGCGTGTTTTACAAAGCTTTAGGCTAGGGTTGTTATACGTACAGATACAGGTGCTTTGTGTTGAAGTATTTCGCTTGCGCCTATATGTATTTGTGCATTCAAACCTTCTAGAAAAAAATAAAATGTGCTTCGTGTGTTTTGATGTTTTGGTATTCAGATATGAATTGATCTAAAATTTTGGGGTTTTGAGAATAATGCAAAACTCCGAATTTCGGAGAATTTGGGATTTACGAGAAATAAACTCCGATAAACGCCGAATTTCCGACAAAAATATCAACTCCGATAAACACACGCCGATTTTCAAGAAATATAAACAACGAAAACACGGAGCCCTATATACGTATATGATAGCTCCCCTGGGCTTCCACTCACTTATATGAAACTGAGTAGGGATGTCATGTACAGGTAGGGAGGGCAGTGAGTACCAGCAGAGACGTGCCACTATGAGGCAGCTTATACCAAGAAACAAATAATAATGGTACGATGGTGTAAAAGTAAATAAAATAAAATTAATAAATAAAATGTGACGTGGCTCAGCACGTGGTGCCACTGGACGCCACCATAGAAGTATAGTCTAAGACCGGAGGTGAGCTACGTAGATCGCCTTTCGGCGATATTGCATCGCTCAAGAAAGTCGTGAAAAGGAGGTATCTCCTCTAAAGCAACGAACGCCGAAGCACAAAACGACCACTAGATCCCGACTGAGTGTACAGGACGAGCAAGCACGAGATATGATGAAGGCAAATGGGTTGACCTGCAGAATACCTGACCTTCTTTTATAGAGGATTACACACACCTCTGCTCTTCGCCCTCTGTACTGGGCATTTAAAGAGACACTAGAGAGAACAGAAGATTTTTCTCGTACTAGAAAATTACAAGTTCACAATACCGAACGCACCACTTATACCGCCAGAAGACGCCTGGTAAGCGAGAAAATGGGCAAAATGAAAGTACAGCTGGCGACGTCGCCTTGAAATTCCCGCACTAGCTCGTCCTGACGTCATAGATTTTTACGGCGTCTGCTAGGACCTACGTAATCGTCTGTGGCTAAAAATGTTTTACATTGTGTTCTAAGAGACACAAAGTCTTAACATATAGCAAGTTTCAGAAAATTTCATTGAACCACTGTGGCCAAATTACGCAAAGACTTTGAAATTCCTGACGTCACTCTGACGTGCACTTGCTAAAGTTCCGGCGCCAAATTCAAACATGATACTTTGACCTTCATTTTCTCCTTTGATAATTAACCTATAACGGCGAAATTAATCACAATAGACTCCTGAATGAATAAGTAATCTGTCTAAAGTGACTTAATGCTTCACATTAGTGTCCATCTAAGCCACAGCTGACGCACAAGCACGCGGAAAGTATTACATATGTGTCTTCAGAAAAACAAATAGGTCCACGCGTGTGTTTGTATGTGTGCGCGTACATATACGCATGTAAAATGCAAAAATTTCGGGGTGGCGGTTCGCGTCCCCGAAACCAGCCCTGTGGTTACGCCACAGCTTCAACCGCTGTATACACAGCGAATAGGGAGCGAGTGACGCTATAATGTGTATGTTTAATTACCTTTTATCTTTCTTCAACACTTGTAAGCGCCTAATGACTTACATTGAGGTGCACTTGCCGTACTTGCAATGATAAACCCCCCAGAATCCAATGAGTCATTCAACCGAATACGTCCACCGTGCACTGATAAGTAGTGGCAGTTATTCTTCGTCACGCACATTCCGTGGGTTTTTATTGTATCAGCTAGATGTGCCAGTATTCGAAACTTTCTCATTACGAATCGAATTATCGAATAGCGTTCTATTCAGTTCTGTTCTTGAATCGAATAATGTATGTTCGAAATACCGAATATGTCTCGAATATTTCTCGAGAAATCTGCACCGACGGAAAGACCACAAAAGAACAAAACATTGAAATAGCGAGGGATCACTTTTCTTGTTTTTCTTGTTGAATTACCAAGCTGTATACAGTTCAACATTTCACACGGACTACCGAAGCTACATTGATCACAGGATGAAGACGTGTTGCCAAGGCGCGAGTGCGTCCTCAATCCACTATCATCATCATGAGGCATGATGTTGATTCATGAAATACTGTTTCATTTTTAGGTTAAACGCTGGGGACGGTGACAAAGCACGACGTTGAATACTGTAGTCACTGATGCATTTCAATCTACATTTACAAAAAGAAACATTGAGGACATTTGAGCAAGTCGCCTTCAAGAGTAGAACACGCTATAGCGCAATCGGGCGCGGACCGCATCGCCTTCTCATTCGCTGGGCAGGCTTCGCTTCTCGCTGCATGCCTCAACCATGCCGTGAGGAAACGAACGACTGTGCGCGTAACATCGGCCGTTTCAAACTATCCTAGAATGCATGCCTACTGCAAGTAAAGTTGCGAAGTGCCCACTACGCCGTAATTCATCATTTTGCGAACCAGCGAAGGGCCCACTACGCGTCTGTAAGGCAATACGCGCACCTACGCAGCCGCACACTTTGTTGATGCTATGGCCGATGATTATGATTAATTTAATTATCCTTGAGCCCTTTGTAATAGGCGGGCCTTCGAACCATCATTGCACATTTGAAGGCCTGAGTTCGCTTCTGGATCTGACCCATGATTTCATCGAGATTTTTCGCTCAAAACCAACGCCGCCGACGCTGACGCTGACACCGGAATTTCTGCGATACGGGCTCTTTAACGCTATCGCTTCAAAAAATATTGAATACTCTATAGTCGCTGCTGTATACAAGCTTACCTCAGTTTACATACTCGTGGTACTTTTCCTCGGCTAAACTTAACGGCGATGTTACTTTGTCGACGTTCTTCAACGTTTGTTTCGGCTAAAGTTCTGTGGAATTCTAGGTCTGTCTTGAATATCGTTGCCGTACTAACCGAAAACTATTCAAATAGCATTCGTATTCGATTCGGTATGATCACTATTCGATTCGTATTCGGTTCTGAAATTCACTATTCGCACACCCCTAGTATCAGCCTTTCCGTATAAAATAATTGCGGACAGTTTGCACTAAGTCGCGCAAAGCATAGCGCAGCGAAGCACGGGCCCATCGCCGCTCGTACTCCCCGTCGACCGACACGTCTACATTCGAGATGCGCGGCTTCTTCCTCGGGAGCACGCAGCCAGGCTTTGCGCGATGTCTCCGTCGGTGCTACTGCGCATGCGAGGCTTGGTTAGATGGTGCGGAATCTGGTCGCTAGACGACGCGATGCTTGCTGCCTCTTTCTTTCTATCTTTTTTTTTTCCTCTCTCTCTTTCGTTAATGTTCTCTCTGTCTCTCTTTCTTTTTCTTTCTGCATTTCTTTCTCTTTATTTCTCTCTTTCTCATTCTTTATATGCTATGCTATACTCTCTGCCCTCTTCATTTCCCTCCTCCTCACACTCACTTCCGTTTCCCACCCCCTTGCTACACTATATTATACAAGGCTATGATATGCTCTGCTAGCTTGCCTGGATAGCCGAGTGGTTAGGACGCTCGCCTTTGGATCGATGGTACGCGGGTTCGGATCCCGCCTCGTGAACAAGTTCTTTCGGCAAGAATTTTTCTTTTTACATTTCTTTCCGTCTCATTGTTTGTTTATTTATTTATTTCTCTCTCTCTCTCTTTCTGTACTCGTTCTCAGGGTTATTACAGGCCACGCCGCAGCGGTGAGTAGTGGGATATGCTCAAATTCTGTGGCACATACCCGTTCACGATGATAGTTTTCGGGCATGACAGACAGACAGACAGACAGACAGACAGACAGACAGACAGACAGACAGACAGACAGACAGACAGACAGACAACGAACTTTATTGGATCCTGAAGAGTTACTGACAGTACCCCCTAATGGGAGGCTGTTGTAACCGCTGGCCGTGCGTGCCCACGTGAGGACAGAACGCCGTGACGCTCCGCCCTTTCCTGGGCCCTCTGGATAGCCTGGACTTGCTTTCGGAGTGCCGCGCTTCTGATGGCCTCCTCCCATTCGGCTTCGCTGGAGAGAAGGTTTTTAGGCAACGCGGGACATCGCCAGAGCGTGTGAGCCACGGAACAAAAGGTTTCACTGTAGTCCGGGCAAGCAGGGTCAACGTCCGAGTACATCTTACTGAGGATTCCCCGCGACGGGAAAGACCCCGTCTGCGACATTCTCAGAGTAGCTGACTGAGCTCTGCTGAGCTTCGGGTGAGGAAGAGGATAGACTCTCCTGCCAAGTTGGTAATGCTTAGCGACTTCATTAAATGTGAGAAGTGGATCGTTCTGCTGAGTCCCTTCCAGCCCCTCCGGAGCCTCCAGACCGTCGCGGCGCGTGAGTTCTCGCGCACGATCGTGGGCCAGCTCGTTGAGGTTTGGGAAGCCCTCGAGGACGTTCTTCCCCATGTGTGCGGGAAGCCAAGTGATAAAATGAGAGCCGGGACAAGCCCTCGTCTCTAGTTTGGAGGCCGCCTCTCGAGTGAGTGAATAAACTTTATTACGAGATCCGGCTTGTTTGCGGTCCGGGCTAGGCCGCACAGGTAGACACCGGGAGACCTTCTCTCCCTATAGCCTCCCTGGCCTGCTGGATGGCCCATCTTTGGTCTTCGACCTCCGAGCTGAGCATCACTAGCCGCCACCGCTCCCGGAGGGCAGTTTTTTTTTTTTTTTTTTGCACTACTGCGCAAATTAGGATTGTGCACTTGCAGCTTGTGTCGAAACCCGTGAGCATATACACAAGAACCCTTGAATATTGCAAAGAACTGGCCGGCGTCTGTATAGGTATACGACTACGAGGCGCCGACCACCGTACATGCATATATTTTTTAAAAAATATTAGTAGTGCAGCGAGCCTCTAAAAAAAAGCCTGCTTTGACTGTCAGATATTTCGAGCTTTTGTACTGGCAAGAAAATATATCGTCGGTGAATCCTAGACATATACGTCACCTTCAGAGAGCTGCTTCGACAGGCATAAATTGACGATTTGGTGCGTGATGGGTGCCTGCTCCGTATATACTGTGTTGCGAGACTCACCTTTCTTGTTTGTGTTTTTTGACTCGGTGTCTCACGGTCGAGAAGCGCAGCGTGTACAAACACCCCGCGTGCATCGACATCTGACTGCGTCGTGGTGTGATAGTGGGAAGAATGAGAATTTTTCAAATAAAGAAAAAAAAAGCACCCGATATGACAAGCAGGCCGCACGAAATATGATAATTGCTACATTAATAAAGCAATTGAGAAGCACTTTAACGACCTGCAGAGACGTGTCGGTACAAGTTCAATCAAAGTAATTTTATATTGCACTTACATATTGCACTATATATACCGAGAGGCCCACGTTAGAGTAAGAAGCCGACTGAAGAGATGCGCGTCAAGTCCCGGGAAAGAAAAGCATAGAAAACCTTACTTAAAAAGAAAAAAAAAACTATGCGCTTGACGGCGTATAGTTATATGCTGCATTAAAGATATTTAGGCCGCCGTCTGTTGTTTCACTGCATATTCCCGTGGACAGTTGAGCCGGCAACCAGCGCTTCTGTAGAGTAGAACAGAAGGAGCTACACATAACCCGACTCGTCACACGAGTGCTGTTCTTTGCGCGGATTATTTTGTAAGACAGTCGCCGCCATGATCGGACTCGCCGAGAAAGCTTGGCTTTAAGATAATCGCAATAGCGCGTTGCTCGATAACCGCAAGGAGGAGAAAACAGGCGAGCGTAGTGTGTCTTCCACGCCATCTTCTGCGGTACTGCAGTGAAACGCATCAGGCGAGGCGAGCCAGGTGAAGACTGGGACGTCCCGTGCGCGGGCGCGTAGCAGCACGATCGGCCCCCTGGGATGAGGGCGTGATTTGCGGCGGCGGAGCACAATGGGCCGCCGTTTGGCGGCCGTGACGGACGGGGCTCGCGGGAGCCATCGGTCCTCCTGGCGCGCACGATCGCTCCCCATCTCCCTCGAAGGAGAGAACGGCGCCGGAGTATAGCGCGCATACGTGCGGCATCATGGAAGAAGCATCAATCGCAACGGCTTTCTTCCCCTCCTCCCCTACATGCCCCGGCAGCCGGATCATCGCTCTATACGTCGAGGCGGCTAATGAAAAAGCGCGTTTTGGCGCCGCTCCCGTTTACGACCGAGCAGATTGGGGAAAGTTTGCCGGCCAACGCGTTGCCCGCGACGCGCAATACTCGCAACGGTGGCCGTGCACACACTTTAGCCACTTTTTCATCCCCGGATTCTGCCACGGTTGCCAGGCTTCCAGGCCAGCAGCAGGGCAAACAGTCGCGAGCTCGCGAGTGGCGCGACCCTGCTTGGCGGCAAACAGTCGTAAAATCTGGTCCCCACTTTTTCTCCCAGCACACCGACAGCGGTCAGGAATTAAATAAGCCACGCGCGGTCGTATAGAGCAATGTGCGGTCTCATTTTATGCAGACTTTGGATAAGGGGTTGCGTGGCAGGGCTCTTCTGGCCGCGGGGACGCTGACTGCCTGCAGGGCTAGAAAGAATACGTTGATACGGGTGTGATGTAGGTTCTCGCAAGTGTCTGTTAACACATAGCACGTTGTAACTTTTAAGTGTGATAGGGTGACTGCTAATATGGAGATTTATAAGCGGTAGTGAAACTAACCTCGTGCTCTCCCGATTGGTCCCGCATTCAATAGAGTCCGAAAAGACTTTAGCGTTCAACGCATACACAGTGTTGCTGATCCTCTCGTTTGCAGTGTGTCGCTTCCGTTCACTGTTTATGAGTATATACCTCCAAAGCACGTGCGCGCATCATCGGATGAACAATAACTCCAGCAGTTTGCACGCGTGATCCGCACTTAACACCGACGGTATAACAACACTTACGGATTACCACGAGAGGATGCTTCATGTGTCTGGTGTCGCCGTTCATCGGAGGTGTATGACCGTCACCGAATATGCATATACTAAAGCTTTAATAGTATGGGTCGCACTGGGAAGATGCTCGCTTGCAAAGCACCAACACATGCGCCAACACATGCGCTGGAATATCATGAGAGATATAAGGTCGTTGAATTAGTTTCCATATTCTGTCACTTTTGTCAGTGAAATTCTTTTTTAACACGAAAGTGTTTTATGCCGGGGTCCACTAAAGGCGCGTTCACACTAGAGCGACACGACACCGACGCAGACACGAGGCAGACGCAGACGGTCGGCTGACGAGTCGCCCGCCGGCGATGTCGCCGGACCGTCTGGTCACACTAGGCCGACGACGACCCCGACGCCTCCAAAGACAGCATGTCGTAGTAGTGTAACATGATGGCAGACCAAAAACACCAGCAAAACGCATCGGGAGACTGGTCGTCGGCAGGTCGTCGGGAGGTCTGTGGCCGAGCGAAAATTTGCCCATGTCGTTTCTTCGAACGTCGAAGGGGGAGATCCCCCTCAACATCCTCGGGCATTCGACAATGGGCATCTCACGCACCCCTCCGACATCTTTGCTTCCTTTTGTCTGTCCGCAACCCCGTCCCCCGACGTCGGAAGGGGTGGCGGGGGCCGCGCCGCTACACCGAGGGGGACAGTGGTAGAGGAGGGAGGACGGCCTAAATGCGCAGCAGGTGGTCTCCCGTTTCCAACTTTTGCGCTCAAGTTTAGTCGGTGTCGGTGTGCGCGCCTTCTGTGTGACAAGAGAATCGGCCGACGAAAGGCTGGGAGCACGATAACACGCGGACGGCGTCTTTCACAGATGATCGGCCGACTGTTGGCGTCGTTTCAGTGCAAAATAGGACGACGACACGACAAAAGACACTCCCGGCGACAGACCGAAATCGGTGTCGTGTCGCTCTAGTGTAAACGCGCCTTAAGACTTCATTGACGTATTTCCGTCACGGAAATGAAGTCAAAAAAATTTACACGATCAGATGGCAAAAAAAAAAAGTTCCGTCAACGGGGATCGAACCCACGACCGTTCGGTCGGCAACAACAAATGCCGGGCACGCTATCCACTGCGCCATGGTCACTTCTTTTTTATTGTCTGCTCACAGACTCTAGAGGCTTTACAAACGCACTCTCCCGGTCGGCGGGGTGGTGTCGCCCTCTGGGAGCGGTAAAGTAAAGTAATTCGTCATTACTGTGGCCTCCGCGATTACCACCTGCAACGCGTTACACGTCCGTCCCATTCAGCGCGTTTCCAATAGAAGTCAATTTTGTCAATGCTTTAACACACCGCGAGGTGGCGATCTGAGCCCAAGCGTCGTAAAAGCGTCGGCCTTACTCATAGCCTCACGCTAACCCAAACCAAAAAATACCTCTTCGACGCGCGCCTGCCTCACCTGGCTGTAAAACCGCGTTCCGCGCTCGCCCCGAGAAAAATCGCGGCGGGGCTACCGGGGCGGCACGACGCGCTTTGCGTTTCCCTCTAGTACGGCCGTGGTGTTCAATCAGATTTTAAGGTGCTGCGGGATGGCGACCAAGTTCTGCGTCCAATATGCCACACTCTTGTGGCTATCACACCTCGTTCTCTGATTACGCTTTCACCGTTAACTACTACAGCTACCACAAGGGTTTGTTTAATCACTTAACATGGACTTTAGTCGTCGGGGTGAAGATGTACCATCAATCATCAAAGTGGGTGCATCCACGTTAAACGGCCGGTGCTATAGCTGCCAGACATCAGTATACATTGTACAAACTCTCTCATATCAATTTACAGTAAACATCCAGTTACTTCTGTAAGGGCACGATTTACTTTCGTGTTATTCCGATTCTTATGACAGAGGGATCAACCACCTTTTTTTTTTCTTACCTTCGTCCAACGCAAGCCTCAGTCAACGTATGCAGTTCTCTGCGCACACATGCGTCAGAGCACATTCTTCTTTTTTTTTTTTACAAACACACAGAACACGAAGTAATGAGCACAAATTGCATTTAGTTTCACAGACATCGAAAACAAAAACGTTATTACCCGATCAAACTGCGCACAGCACGGCCTATTTCTGAGGCACACGTTCGCGCACTGTCGGTTGTCCGCTGTCCCATGTAAAGAAACAGTGCTTGGAGGTCGCAAGTGGCCATCAAGTGGTCCGTAAACACACACAGCAACTTATAGTCCGTGGCACCATTCGTCCATGCACAGAGTAAGTGTCCCGCTGTCGGCCACGGCGCCATCTGGAAGGCGCGCATATTGTCCATTGCACGATGAGCCCCGTTGGCCTGTGCGTCCGTGGAGAACCGTATAGTTTCGTGCTGCTTGAAGAGGAATCTGGCAAAGCAGCCGTCCACTCGTCATAGTAGCCGTGACCTTTATTTCGGCTTGGCTATCGGCTTGACGTAAAATCCACAATAAATGAACGTTCGAAACACTTGAATACATGACAAAACAACACCCCAACTAACTTTTGAGAACTTAGGGCATTCGGTTGAACCCCCTTGCTAAAGCTAAATGCCGTAATAAGCACATCAGCTGTTACCAGGGCAATGTATCCTCGTAGCAACGAGTTTACTTTAAAAGAAAGCGCTTATTCGACCGAGCTCCAGTCAGTGTTCCACTCTTCACTCAACACCTTATTTCCCGGCCCCCTAAACAACCACTTCTCCTCTAGCTTCGATGTGTGACGAAGGAAGTCCGCGTACTTTCTACCCAACATTTCCATCACTACTCCCCAAGTGGCTTTGAAAGGCGACATCCGGAAACCCGTACGTACAACAGCGCCAGATTTCTCCCCTAGCAGTCCCCATACGAAACTGTACGTTGACGACGGCCGCCCGTGGCGGAGAGTGTATCCACGAGTGTGCGTGTCACTATGAGTAACCATCGGTGGGCGCCGCCGCCGCTGAGAAAGGCGGCAGCGTGGCGGTAGGAACGGGCTCTGCCTTGACCAGCTCTCGGTGCAGCATCTCCTCCTGTTTCTTGGCCTGCTTGCGATCCTTGGCGCGCCGGTTCTGGAACCAGATCTTGACCTGCCGCTCGCTTAGGCCCAGCATTGACGCCAGCTCCGCCTTGCGCCGAATGGTGATGTAGCGACTGTAGTGGAACTCCTTCTCCAGCTCCAGCCGCTGGTGGTCGCTGTACACGACGCGGTACTTGTCCTTGGTCCG
The DNA here is from genome assembly GCF_013339695.2 of Rhipicephalus sanguineus. Taxonomy (NCBI): domain Eukaryota; kingdom Metazoa; phylum Arthropoda; class Arachnida; order Ixodida; family Ixodidae; genus Rhipicephalus; species Rhipicephalus sanguineus. The sequence goes on from NC_051177.1 coordinate 41,276,781, forward strand.
TGTTTTGCCTGCGAAGAGAGAAATAAGCGATGCCATATGTAGCCATTACTGCCGAAGAAGAAACCAAAAGTCGCTATATATATATATATATATATATATATATATATATATATATATATATATATATATATATATATATATATATATATATATATATATATATATATAACACGGAGGCGTTGTCAACAGTGATATAAATATATATTTCCCAACAGTTTCGGGAGGGGACCTAGAGCTGTGCATGGGCCGTATTTCCAAGCCCGAGCCCGGCCCGGGCCCGCTGACTTTGTCGAAGGCCCGCCCGAGCCCGACGGCAAAGGGCTGCGAGCCCGCCCGGCCCGGCCCGAAGTACGAAAACACAATCCCGGGCCCGGCCCGGCCCGGCCCGGCTTTTTGAACGACATTTCAACGAGCAGGTAATGCATTTCTATATCGAGCGATTTTTTCACAGAATGAAGGCAATTTTTTTATTGTCCTTTTTACCGGGCTTGGCTGGCAGAGGAAAAACGGAACGCGAGACAGCCGGCGAGTCACATCCACTCTTCTTGCGTGCTGCCAGAGTTCGCGTAGAGTAGTTACGAGTAAAGGCCAAACCCCATATGCGCCAAAATGCACGCGACAGCGACGAGCAACGAAATGGGCCGTTCGCGCGATGTATCGCGTGCTCGAAATCGCGCGATCGCTCGGTTTTTTCACATTTGGAAACCATCGCTCATCACCCGGAAGTCACAAAACACCCGAACCGGATGTACATCAGCGACGTACTAAGCAATGTACTAAGCACATCAGCTGTACACCAACAAATAACGTAATAATTATCCACGTGCATATAAAAAGTACTGCGAGACAACGGTAAACGTTTTTATTTTATGCAAATATTTTATTTGCATTGCCTCATGCCAGCAACAATGGAGTTCGCTCGCCAAAGCCGTCACGAGTATGGGGTATGCCCATGCAAGCGTCAGCTTGCACGAAGGCGATCCACATCGGGTCGCTCGTCGCTGTCGCGTGCATTTTCACTCATATCGGATTTGGCTTTAAATCTATCGCGAACAGTCGGGTGGCGCCGTCACTAGCTCAGGTGGCGTTACTTCTCTGTTTGTCGGAGTGCAACAGAGGCAGTGCTTTACCTGCTCCCCTTTTGTTTAAAGTAGCGAATGGAAAGGAAAGCGGTAAAGGGCGGTCGCGGAAAACGCGCTGTATGCGTGCTGGAAAACAATTCCCGCTCATTCTCTATATTTCAGGCTTGAATCGGGCTTTGCGCCGGACCCGAGCCCGGCCCGATAAAACTCCAAGTAGCCCGAGCCCGGTCCAGGCCCGAGGTGAAAATACGTCGGCCCGCCCGAGCCCGGCCCGCGGGCCGGGTCGGGCTCGGGCTTTCGGGCTACCCGGAACCCGTGCACAGCTCTAAGGGGACCTCCCTTCCTCGGGGGATGAGTTAAAACTGACGTCGAAGTTAGAACTTGCTTTTTGCCGCGTCCCTCTCGCCTTCAAGGACATTTCAGAGAGTGGGGGAGATAGATTACGAAAAAAAGAAAAAAGAAAAAAAAAAGAAGAGAGAAGAACACCGACGAAGTCAGAAACCACGAGGCGAGGAAAAAAAAACTGTGTATGGCCTGGAGTAGTTGTAAGTGTTTACCGGTTCGCGTCGTGCGCCGGGCCACCCAAAATTGTCGTCGCGGAGGGCAGGATGAGGCACGTGAGGGAAGAGCGTCCCCTTAATGGGTCGGCTTTCCACCTTTCATCTCCGCCCGCTCCCTGTGAATAGCCTCAAAGTGGTAGGGGAGCGTAAGCACTTTACATTGTACAAGTAGTGAAAAGAAAATAATCAACAAAAAAAGAAGAAGAGAAGAAAAGCAAGAAAGTAAACGACACTGCACACGTACGAGCCAATCAAGAAACAGGATTGGTCCCAATTATGATTTCTTATTGCCAAATTCATTTTGGCTTATCTCTCGGAGGCAGGAGAGTCTTCCAGGGTCCTCATTGATACCGGCTGTTAATGTTCTAAATTTAAAAATAAAGTATGCCTCACGTTGTTCGCGCGCGCGCGTGTTTTGGAAACCGGACTGTAAAAGAGTTACGCTGATATTTTCAAAGCTGTGGTTTGGCAAGCGTAGATGTCGGGATAAGGGTAGCTTCGGCAGTGAAGTGGCGTGGTACCGGTGATTAACCGCAGGCGAAATGGCGTGTCCGTTTGGCCGATGTATTCTTGCCCGCAAGGTTTTGGGTGATGTTGAATTTGAGATCTGAAGAGCTTGCCTTTGATTCACGCGTTGTGACCATGTGTGGGCATACCTTGCAACGAGCTTTTCCGAAGGGGCGGCACCCTGGTTCAATTTTGGCGGGGTTTGTTTTTGCTCTGACAAGAATGTCCTTCAAGTTTTTATCCCTGCGGTACACCACGCGAGGTGGCTCCGCGAAGATGGAAGTCAGTCGTTTGCTTTGCCTGATTATGTTGAAATGGCGGGAAAGTATGTTGTTAACTTGTGGCACTGATGAGGAGTAAGTTAGTACAAGATTTGTTTGGGAAGTTGTTTTGGATACTGTTTTTGGCTCCTTAATTATGTCATTCCGGTTCACGTTGCGAGCACGTATACTATGGCATCGTCAATAATGTCTTCGGGATAATTTTGTTGTGATAGGGAATTCTTTAGGCATTCTGCGTGTTTGTCAAATTCCTGTATGTCGGCGCATATTCTTCGATACCGGTAGGCCTGGCAATATGGAATACCCGTCTTGCAATGTCTTGGATGGCTACTGTTGAAATGTAGGAACATTTGCCAGTCTGTAGGCTTTCTGTAAAGGTTTGTTGAAAGGCGTTCATTTTTTACCGAAACAGTGACGTCCAAGAAATTAATGCTAGTTTTGGAAATGCTATGCGTGAACTTAATCGATGGGTGGAGCTCGTTGAAATCCCATATGAACCGGTGAAGGCTCCCCTCATCGTGGTTTTTTATATTAATAAATATGTCGTCCAAGAATGTTCTGTAATACAAAGGTTTCAAGGCGCGCCCCTCAATAAATGGGATTTCAAGAGATGCCATAAAGGTGCTCGCAAAGTTCGGGGCCATTTTTGTGCCCATTGCAGTGCCACTGACCTGAAGGAAGCGCTTGCCATTAAACTCAAAATGGTTATGGTTTAGTACAAGATCGAGAAGTTTAGACAGTACCTCGCCACTTACACCGGCCGATGAGTCAAACTTCTCATACTCAGAAACCGTAGCCCCAATTCCGTCGCGGTGGGGTATGTTAGTGTACAGTGAGCAGACGTCCATGGTCACCAGGAAGCTATCAACTGGGATGTTGAGACTAGAGGTTTCGCGGATGAAATGGTTTGTGTCCTTTAGATAAGAGGGAAAAGTCGGTGGGATGTCTTTTATCAGGGAATTAATGAATTCTGATATATTTTCTGTTGATGTACTGGATACTATCGGACGTCCCGGATTGCCTGCTTTGTGTATTTTAGGGAGTAGATAGAAGCAACCGGGAACAGAATGGGCCGGCAACATCGCTTTTAGCATTTTGCTGGTAATTTTCCCGTCCCGGCGGAGATTATTTAGCGTTGCTTTTATCTCACTCTCAAATTCGGGAGTCGGGCCTTTTGGAAGTTCTTTGTAGAAGTTTGTGTCTGATAACTGCCGTTCCCCTTCTTTTAGGTAATCCAACGTGTTTAGAATTACTTTGCAACCCCCTTTATCAGCAGGCTTGACGCTAATGTCGGCGTTTCTTCGGAGTTCATCGAGTGCTTTTTGTTCTGATTTTGATAGGTTGTTGCGAGATGACCGACTTTTTTTCGTACGCTCTGATTATATCTTTTTGGACAGCGGATATATACATATCAAGGTGTTTGTCCCTCTGCTCACTTGGACACCACGATTTTTCACCACCAGTCAATCTATTCTCGCCTGAACTGTCTTTCACTCATATATATATATATATATATATATATATATATATATCCTCCCGTCCACTTTCTCTATCTCTAACGTCCTCTATCTCTAACAAAGATAAACGAGCCCTTGAAAAATCATCTGCTTTCCTTCATTCATAGCTAGGGTCTCGTGCTGGCAGACTTAATGCCTTCAGGTAGTATGCGAGGGATTATTGGTCAGCTGCCAACTCGTATAAAGATCACGTGCTACGTGACGCCATCAGGCAAAAAAAGAGTGTTCCACACTCGCCGCCATGGCTGCGATCGGCGCTGACTAACACTCCTAGGTTTAAATCAACATATATACCCCAGAAAGTGGACGGGAGGATGACCGCCGCCGTAGCTCAGTGGTAGAGCATCGGACGCGTTATTCGAAGGTCGCAGGTTCGGTCCCTGCCGGCGGCAAGTCATCTTTTCGTGCACTTTACTTTCTTCACATTTATATTCTAAATACTACAGATAACACCCCCTGTACTTTCTTTGGCGTTATTGTCTGTTAGTTCTCATTAATATTGTGTCTAACAAAGATAAACGAGCCCTTGAAAAATCATCTGCTTTCCTTCATTCATAGCTAGGGTCTCGTACTGGCAGACTTAATGCCTTCAGGTAGTATGCGAGGGATTATTGGTCAGCTGCCAACTCGTATAAAGATCACGTGCTACGTGACGCCATCAGGCAAAAAAAGAGTGTTCCACACTCGCCGCCATGGCTGCGATTGGCGCTGACTAACACTCCTAGGTTTAAATCAACATATATACCCCAGAAAGTGGACGGGAGGATGACCGCCGCTGTAGCTCATTGGTAGAGCATCGGACGCGTTATTCGAAGGTCGCAGGTTCGGTCCCTGCCGGCGGCAAGTCATCTTTTCGTCCACTTTACTTTCTTCACATTTATATTCTAAATACTACAGATAACACCCCCTGTACTTTCTTTGGCGTTATTGTCTGTTAGTTCTCATATATATATATATATATATATATATATATATATATATATATATATATATATATATATATATATATATATATACACACACAGTCATCTCCTGTTTACCTACAGCACAATCCACTTAGGAAGACAGGTCTTTCTCGGGTTATTGTCAATTACTCATGGTACGCGTCAGCTGGCACCGTCGTATGACTGTCAATGTTCTAACCTTATCACTCCATCAAGCCCACTATTTCCTTCAACTGTGTCTCTCATTGGCATCCGCTTATTGTCGTCACAGATTGATTGATTGATTGATTGATTGATTGATTGATTGATTCTCTATACGATATACCATCCGTGTAAATGGATCGCCTCTAGTAAGAATAGAAGTGCGAAAGCGTGCTTCTCCTCATAAATACGCCTGCTGCGGCAAAGCCGTCTATTTAATTTTATACTAAACAGTTTTTCAGAATTTAAACAGCGTTGAACACGGTTCGTGACAAAACGTATGACACAGCACAAACACCATAATGTGGCGTTATGCATTAATTTTGCTCACAACAGGTATCAGGACGTGTTGTTCAAAATGGCGCCCCACTCACGGAAATGTTCATGTGCAAGCGTGCGCGTGTGTATTGCACCGTGGAAGAAGTTCAGGGAAAAAGATAGGAGCTTTTGGTTTAGTTAGTCTGATCTTGTAGACCAAGCGCATAATTAACCGACGTGAACACAGGAAGACCGTCACACAAGCACTGAGCGTAAAGTGTGCAAGAAGTTCGTCAAAACAAATTTTTAAAAAATACGACAGGCCTGCGCGGAAAGCGCAGCACAGTCACAGCGAAAGCTCGAAGAGCGGCATTTCTAGAGCCCGTTATAAACTCTCTTGTGGCTACTAATACAACTACACTATCAACGTACCCACTACGCCACAAACGATAATTTTTGTGAAGTTGGACGCACCCACCACGACATTACTCGTCATTCTGCGGAGAAGCGAGGTGCCGTCTTTAAGGCATTATGTGCAGTTTCTTGATGCGACGACTGATGACGACGAAGAATTATGACTGAGCCTTTTGTAATGGGTTGGAAGCTTTAAATGACCCACTGGTTACGTACTTCGCATTGTGTAACGCCCGGTCGTTATTTCATTCTCCCACCGCACTTTATAACATACGCTAACGTGAGAAAGAGATAGAGAAAGGTGATTAACTTTATTGAGTTTCCGAGAAAATGGATCATGGGAGCCTTATGGGCTTCCTTGCCAACCAATAGAAGTGCACTTGCGCGGAACCCACTACGCTATAAATCATATTTTTTGTGAAGGAAGGAAGCAGCCACTGCTTCCTTCCTAAACAGTCGTTATGTTTTATGTTGGGATGCTTCCTTCTATGGACACGTCATTCTGCGCAGAACCGTAGTATCTGCTAAACACCTGTAAGGCATTATGCGTACTTTGTTGATGATGTGGCTAATGACGATGAAGAATTATGGCAGATCTCTTTGTAATGGGTTGGAAGCATTCAACAACTCGCTTGTTGCGCAATTCGCATTGTGTGACGCCTGGTTACAGAATTCGCATTGTGTGACACTTGGTTGTTATTTTACTTTTCTGCCACGCTACATTACATATGTTAATGTGGCTCCTTCCCGACATGAAGACTGTATAGGGTCTTTTTGCAAGGCAGTTTCAAGCACCGGCATGGCTCAGAGGTTGAATACTGGGCTCCCACGCAGAGGGCCCAGGTTCGAACCTCGTTCCATCCTGGAATGTTTTTCTTATTTCGTTTTTTTTTTCGAGCGATAGTGGTTACGGACACCGGCGGCGACGGCGGCGGCGGCGGCGGACAACTACGGCGCCAAAAACGGCCGGTGAAATGATCTCATAACAGCTTTCGCTGTAAAAAAGCGCTGCCATTTTTGCTTTGAAAAGACACGTAATATTCCAGAGCCATAACATGGAGGGATTCACATCGTTGATCTATTTAGATACATAGAAGAATGAAGGCCTTTAGCGATTTCCACACGCCCCTATCTTGCGCAAGCTAACATTATTTTATGAACACCTGCAAAATTGATAATCAGATTCAAATCAAATCAAATGAAATCTTTATTTTGCATATTATGGTTACAGCGTTTTAAGGATATAGAGAAGAGAGTCCCAAGGTCAGAAAACCGTACCGGGACCCTCTAACTAACTTCTTACGTTATAATTGGACGGCGTTTCTGAACGCCGTAGAACGGGCAAGCATAACGAAATGGGGTAGAAGACACATCGCTGTGAAATAATCCCCTTATCCTGTCCCTGTTTCTCATATTGTGCTCCTATAGTGCTTTGATGGCAGGGTCGTGAAGCCTGCACAACGCCAAAGCACGGAATCGAATCACTCTCGTGGGACTATGGGGTGGTTATCCGATGCGTACTACACGTGGACGGATCTGGGATATTTTTTTTTCTCGACGCATAGCAGCTACTATAAAAAACGCGCAGAAGGTTGAAGGACACGTGTCAGTGGCGTAGCCAGAACTTTTTTCAGGCGTGGGGGTACGGGTGTTTGTATGTGCGCGTGTATATGCACACATGCAAAATTAGAAAATTGCGGGGAATGGTTGACACCCCCCCCCTGCTACGCCAGCGACACGTGTGTATATCGCACAGCTATCACGAAGACACAGTAATTCCGGTGCGTTTAATTAACGTTGTTTGACGACGCACATGGTTCGCGTAACGTACATGACTCATCGAGGAGGGGTTGCGGAGGGGCGGGAGGGATGTGAGACATCTTTCAATAAAAACAGTAAATGTGGCACACTTCCTTCGCCAAATAGAGACAATTAAGTGTAGGAAACGGCCTGACGATGACGATTCGACAATGGTAACGTATACAGTCAGAATGGATGACCAGACAAACATACCGAACCCAGCTTGAAGTGTTTAACGGTGTCGTAGTATGAACAAAAGACAAAAACAAAAAGAGAAAGACGAAAAAAATTCGGCAGATCCCACGCGTTGTGGGAATCGGTTTCATGCGAAGCAGACAGCGAGCACTTTGAGCCAAGCGTTGCGAGGTGGATCGACGTGTTTTTGTAATTGCAGTAGCTGTATGCACATCGTGGGCTTACCAAGAACGTCGACAACTCTCGCGGTTAAAGGGTAACTTATGGTGCGACGTAACGTCAGGCCTCACGTTAGAGTACATACGTCAGTATTATCGAAACTAAGTGCACTTTATGGTGCAATCATGTGAATATGATACGTAACGTTCATTGATGTATTCCTCCGGGGTCGAGCAATGCTTCAATATAGCTTGCTGAATCATAGTAATAAAAATGTAATGTTTATTAGACTGCTATAAAAGCGGAGCCAACACTGAAACCACAGCTGACGTTAATCTAATATGACGCGTGTATCATAGGAGTACATATGTAGTGTTTATTGCTTTCTTGTAAAATTAGATAGCGAGCACCGCAACCACAATTGACGTTGCACCTACATTAAGCCTGCACAGGCTGTTTTTCCAAACCAGTTTATAGACCTGGCGTGGCTCTAGAACACCTGACTACCTCGCAGAATGCTCGGGTTAGATTCATGCTGGGATCCTAATTTTATTTATTCTTTCCATTCGTCGGGTCAACGCTGCCGATGTCGGTTTTTCTTAACGCTCTCGCATTTAAATTACCAATGTCTGTTCTTACCAACGTACGACGTACGCGACAGGATTTTCATGTTATTCATGTCACGACTTCACAGTCATATTCGTCAAATCATTTTATCCTCCCATGCCAATTTTGGTCTACACCAAGTTAGTCTTGATCGGGCACGAAGCGTATAGGTGAAGAGGCGGGCTCGTGCTGTCAGTCGAATTTCCTTAGATTCTTGGTTTTGAAGAACGTTAATTTCGCCTTTAGTTTCTCATCTTTAATTCTGGGCTATTACGTGTCATAAACCACTATATATGGTTACATTGGCACAGCGTGGCTGGAGCATGGTGTTCTCCCACCGTGGCTGGGGGTTATGGGTCAATTTAGACCACCTTAGGTTGTTTAACATGCACCTAAATCTGCGGGTGAACATGTGTTCTTGCATCCCATCGGAATGCGGCCGCCGTGGCTGGGGTTCGCCCATAGTTGGCATTTGTACCGTATGGCACCGTCACCAGCCCGCAGCAGCAGCATAATCTTATGTGAGCTGCAGGACGTAGGCTTCGCCTAATGATTTCCAACGCCACATGTCTTGCGCGCGCAGATTCCATTTTATGCCTGAAAATTTCGTCGCTCCACGTAAGTCTTCGCCGTCCTCGGCCGCGCTTCCATCCATTGCATGACATAATTACGACTAAATATAGACAGCCTGTGTGGTTGTTAGTGTTTCCTTTCAGCCTCCTAATAAAAATAGTTGGGATTTCACGTCCCAAGACCACAATATGATTATGAGAGACGCCGTGCTCCGGAAGTTTAGACCACCTGGGGTACTTTAACTTGTGCCTAAATCTAAGCAGACAGGCCTCTATCATTTCGCCTCCATCGAAATTCCGCCGGCATGGCCGGGATTCGATCCCGCGACCTTCGGGTCAGTAGCCAAGCGCCATAACCACTAAGCCACCGGGACGGGTCCTTTCGCTGTCCTCGTTTTTTCCTTTAGCGGGAAACGTGTCATGCGGTACGCGGTTCCTCGGTCGCAAGCGCGCGAGGCTTACCCGCTTCGTCCAATAGCGGGATGGCAAAACAGACGGTGTTGAAGGCACATCGGGCGGCTGCATCCGCTCGGTCATATCCGTGGATTCGGCGGCCGTGGCACAGCGCATAT